>NC_042968.1:36193285-36213285 GCF_901001165.1 Salmo trutta | reverse complement strand
ACAGGGTAGGATAGATATAGGTCTGTAGCAGTTTGGGTCTAGAGTGTCACCCCCTTTGAAGAGGGGGATGACCGCGGCAGCTTTCCAATCTTTGGGAATCTCAGACGATACGAAAGAGAGGTTGAACAGGCTAGTAATAGGGGTTGCAACAATTTCGGCAGATCATTTTAGAAAGAGAGGGTCCAGATTGTCTAACCCGGCTGATTTGTATGGGCCCAGATTTTGCAGCTCTTTCAGAACATCAGTTATCTGGATTTGGGTGAAGGAGACATGGTGGGGGCTTTGGCGGGTTGCTGTGGAGGGTGCCGGGCAGTTGACCGGGGTAGGGGAAGCCAGGTGGAAAGCATGGCCACCCGTAGAGAAGTGCTTATTGAAATTCTCAATTATCGTGGATTTATCGGTGGTAACAGTGTTTCCTAGCCTCAGAGCAGTGGGCAGCTGGGAGGAGGTGCTCTTATTCTCCATGGACTTTACAGTGACCCAGAACTTTTTTGAGTTAGTACTACATGATGCAAATTTCTGTTTGAAAAAGCAAGCCTTAGCTTTTCTAACTGCCTGTGTATATTTGTTCCTAACTTCCCTGAAAAGTTGCATATCACACGGGGCTATCGATGCTAATGCAGAACGCCACAAGATGTTTTTGTGCTGGTCAAGGGCAGACAGGTCTGGAGTGAACCAAGGACTATATCTATTCCTAGTTCTACATTTTTTGAGTGGGGCATGCTTATTTAAGATGGTGAGGAAGGCACTTTTAAAGAATAGCCAGGCATCATCTACTGACGGGATGAGGTCAATGTCATTCCAGGATACCCCGGCCAGGTCGATTAGAAAGGCCTGCTCGCAGAAGTGTTTTAGGGAGCGTTTGGCAGTGATGAGGGGTGGTCGTTTGGTCACAGACCCATTACGGATGCAGGCAATGAGGCAGTGATCGCTGAGATCTTGATTGAAAACAGCAGAGGTGTATTTGGAGGGCGAGTTAGTTAGGATGACATCTCTGAGGGTGCCCGTGTTTACGGATTTGGGGTTGTACCTGGTAGGTTCATTGATAATTTGTGTGAGATTGAGGGCATCAAGCTTAGATTGTAAGATGGCCGGGGTGTTAAGCATGTCCCAGTTTAGGTCACCTAGTAGCACGAGCTCAGAAGATAGATGGGGGGCAATCAATTCACATATGATATCGAGGGCACAGCTGGGGGCAGAGGGAGGTCTATAGCAAGCGGCAACTGTGAGAGAGTTGTTTCTGGAAAGGTGAATATTTAGAAGTAGAAGCTTGAATTGTTTGGGTACAGACTTGGATAGTAATACAGAACTCTGCAGGCTATCTTTGCAGTAGATTGCAACACCGCCCCCTTTGGCAGTTCTATCTTGGCGGAAAATGTTATAGTTAGCGATGGAGAATTCAGGGTTTTTGGTGGTTTTCCTAAGCCAGGATTCAGACACGGCTAAGACATCCGGGTTGGCATTGTGTGCTAAAGCAGTGAGTAAAACAAACTTAGGGAGTAGGCTTCTAATGTTAACATGCATGAAACCAAGGCTTTTACGGTTACAGAAGTCAACAAATGAGAGCACCTGGGGAGTGGAGCTAGGCACTGCAGGACCTGGATTAACCTCCACATCACCAGAGGATCAGAGGAGAAGTAGGATAAGGGTACGGCTAAAGCCTATACGAACTGGCCATCTAGCACGTTCGGAACAGAGAATAAAAGGAGCAGGTTTCTGGGCACGATAGCATAGATTCAAGGCATAGTGTACAGACAAAGGTAAGGTAGGATGTGAGTACATTGGAGGTAAACCTAGGCATTGAGTAATGATGAGAGAGATATAGTCTCTAGAGATGTTTAAACCAGGTGATGTCATCGCATATGTAGGAGGTGGAACAACATGGTTGGTTAAGGCATATTGAGCAGGGCTTGAGGCTCTACAGTGAAATAAGACAGTAATCACTTACCAGGACAGTAATAGACGAGGCATATTGATATTAGAGAGAGGCATGCATAGCCAAGTGAACATATTGGTCCAGTGAGCGGTTGGGCTGACTGGGCGATTCAGACAGTTAGCAGGCCGATGCTAACAAGCTAACAGTTAGTAGGCCGGGGCTAAACAAGCTAGCAATTAGCAGACCGGGGCTGGCAAGCTAGCAGTTAGCAGACCGGGTTAGCAAGCAAGCAGTTTGCAGACCAGGGCTAGCAGTTAGTGCACTACTTAGTGCACTACTTTAGACCAGAGCCATATGGCCTGCACCACCTTCAACACTCATGTCAGCTTTATAGTTTGGGTGTACACGCTCGTAAATGATTGTTACTATTGATTCATTAAGAACACTGAAGTATACTCACAAATGATTGTTAGTAATGTTAATTGTTGATTAATTGTTGATTTAAATGATGATGATGATATGGCCGATACTCTTGCAGGTGTACAACATGTTTAACAGCAAGAGTCTGGGCGTCAGAATCAACATACGGGTGACCAAGCTGGTCCTGCTCCACAACCGCCCAGTAAGTTCTGACCTCTAACCTTTGACATTCTATGACCTCTTTGGAATCCTTCTGACCCACACATACTAAGTTGTTGAAGAGTCAGGGCCCACCCAACTGTTTTCTACTTAGTTTTATCATTGGCCTCAGGGCTTGTAATGTGTCTTCTGTGTGTATGAGCATGTGTGTGTGTGTGTGTGTGTGTGTGTGAGAGAGAGAGAGAAATAGAGAGAGAGAGACAGAAAGAGAAAAAGAGAAGGAATGTGTGTGAGAGTTTCCCACTGTTTTCCCCTTCCTATTTTATTGCCTGTCTCTCTACTTTAACAGGGCCCTGGAGAGCCAGTCTAAATTGGTGTCAAGTGTGTGTGTGTGTGTGCATACATGCTTGCTTTTATGTGTGTGAGTGTGATTGTGTGTGTGTGTGTGTGTGTGTGTGTGTGTGTGTGTGTGTGTGTGTGTGTGTGAGTGTGCATCTCGGCAGAGCAGTACTGATAAGAGTCAGTATAATAACGTGTCTGGGTCCAGCATCTTTAAATAGCTATCTCTCCCTAAACTCCCTCAGCACTGCTCCGGGGTGAAGTTTCCCTTAGTACAGATCTAGGATCAGCTTCCCCTCCCCCAATCCTAACCTTAATCATTAGTGGTGGAAAACTATTATTGACCAAATATCAGCAATTAGGGGGAACTTCACCCCTACACCCTCAGCAGGGCTTTATACCTCAATAATAGTACTGTATATAATGTCCCATTAGGAAAGTCACTACGACCAACCTCTGTGCCAGAACAAAGCTACACGGTCGATGTCGCCCTTATGCACAGATCTAGGATCAGCTTGGAAAAGGCTCAACAGACCTTCGGCTAGCTTTCTTGAGGACACTTCATCCTAATACAAGGGCTTTTGTCACTTCTCCTCTTTCCACAGGGAGGGAGAGGTCCTGGGAGAGCTCCTATCAATTCTCCTCTATTATTGTCTCCTTGTTTCTTGTCTCCTTTCCTCGTCTCCTTCCCTGACCCTGTGTGTGATGCTGTCCTGTTTTCTCCACAGGACAGGCTGAAGATGGGCCACCACAGAGAGAGGGCTCTGGAAAGATTATGTCCTCATCTCCTCTCATTATTTCCTTGTCTTGTCTCCTTCCCTGTTTCCTCTACAGGACAGGCTGAAAGTGGGCCACCACGGAGAGAGGTCCCTGGAGAGCTTCTGTCAGTGGCAATGGGAGGAGTACGGCGGCCCCCGTTACCTAGGCAACAATTACGTGCCCGGGGGCAGGGATGACATCCCACCTGTGGACACAGCCGTGCTCGTCACTAGGTAACTGTCATTGTCACTGTCACGCTTCCAATCACACTGCCACTATCCAGGACTGGCACTGTTATCACTCTGTATCTGATATAGTCTCCTGCTTTCTCTCCCTGCTCTCTCTCTCTCAATTTCAATTCAAGGGGCTTTATTGGCATGAGCCAAAGCAAGTGAAATAGATGATAAACAAAAGTGAAATAAATAATAAAAAATGAACAGTAAACATTACACTCACAAAAGTTCAAAAGAATAAAGACATTTCAAATGTCACATTAGGTGCAAATAGTTAAAGTACAAAAGGAAAAATAAATAAACATAAATATGGGTTGTATTTACAATGGTGTTTGTTCTTCACTGCTTGCCCTTTTCTTGTGGCAACAGGTCACAAATCTTGCTGCTGTGATGGCACACTGTGGTATTTCACCCAGTAGATATGGGAGTTTACTTTCAATTTCTTTGTGGGCCTGTGGTCATACATGTGGAAGGAGGTCAGGAAGTGTAGCTCAGTTTCCACCTCATTTTGTGGGCAGTGTGCACATAGCCTGTCTTCCCTTTCTCAATAGCAAGGCTATGCTCACTGAGTCTGTACATAGTCAGAGCTTTCTTTAAGTTTGGGTCAGTCACAGTGGTCAGATATTCTGCCACTGTGTACTCTCTGTTTAGGGCCAAATAGCATTCTAGTTTGCTCAGTTTTTTTGTTAATTCTTTCCAATGTGTGAAGTAATTATATTTTTGTTTTCTCATGATTTGGTTGGGTCTGTCTCTCTCTTTCTCTCTCTCTGTCTTTCTCTCTCTCTCCATTTCTCTCTGTCTGTCTCTCTCTCTCTCTCTCTCTCTCTGTCTCTCTCTTTCTCTCTCTGTCTCTCTCTCTCTCTCTCTGTCTCTCTCTCTCTCTCTGTCTCTCTCTCTCTCTCTCTGTCTCTCTCTCTCTCTCTCTGTCTCTCTCTCTCTCTCTCTCTCTCGCTCTCATTTCAATTCAATTTCAATGTAGGGGCTTTATTGGCATGAGAAACATATGTTTCCCAACACATATATCTGTCTGTCTTTCTATCTACAGTGCTGTGAAAATGATTTACCCTCTTTCTGATTTTCTTTATTTTTGTATATTTTTGATACTGAATGTTATCAGACCTTAAGTCCACACCTAATATTAGATAAAGGGAACCTGAGTTTACAAATAACCCAAAAATGTATTTATTTAGGGGAAACTTCTCCCTGGAGCGTGTCTGTATCAGACTTGAGTTCAAACAGTATGGGGTCTCTGTATCTGTATACATCTCATACTCTAACGAAGGTATTTTCAAGTTTAGTATATGAAATCACTGACATTTGCATCTGATCTAAGTGTGGAAAACTAATTTCTTTGTTCTGCCCACACCTCTATGACCCACTGTCTCTCTCTGTAGCTCTCTCTCTCACTCTATTTCTCTCTTTCTCACTGTCTCTCTCTCTCTCTCTCTCTCTCTCTCTCTCTCTCTCTCTCTCTTTCTCACTGTCTCTCTCTCTCTCTCTCTCTCTCTCTCTCTCTCTTTCTCACTGTCTCTCTCTCTCTCTCTCTCTCTCACTCTATTTCTCTCTTTCTCACTGTCTCTCTCTCTCTCTCTCTCTCTTTCTCACTGTCTCTCTCTCTCTCTCTCTCTCTCTCTCTCTCTCTTTCTCACTGTCTCTCTCTCTCTCTCTCTCTCTCTATTTCTCTCTTTCTCACTGTCTCTCTCTCTCTCTCTCTCTCTCTCTCTTTCTCACTGTCTCTCTCTCTCTCTCTCTCTCTCTCTCTTACGCTCTCTCTCTCCCACTTACTCCTCTTATTCACTCGCTATCTCTCTTTAGTTTCTCTCTTTCTTTCTCTCTCTGTCTCTCTCTCCCTCTATCTCTCTCTCACTGCCTTGCCTTCACCTCTTGTCACACACTGCCATTCTCTCACGATCTCTCTGTCTATTTCTCTCTTTCTCTGTGTCTCTTTCTATGAATTTCAATTCAGTTGACTTTATTGACTTGGTAAGTTAAATTACTTACATTGTCAAAGTATACATACAGTACCAGTCAAAAGTTTGGACACACCTACTCATTCAACGATTTTACATTGTAGAATAATAGTGAAGACATTAAAACTATGAAATGACCCATATTAAATCATGTAGTAACCAAAAAAATTGTTAAACAAATCAAAATATGTTATATATTTTAGATTCTTCAAAGTAGCCACTCTTTGCCTTGATGACAGCTTTGCACACTCTTGGCATTCTCTCAACCAGCTTCATGAGGAAGGCTTTTCCAACAGTCTTGAAGGAGTTCCCACATATGCTTTTCCTTCGGTCTGCAGTCCAACTCATCCCAAACCATCTCAATTGGGTTGAGGTCGGGTGATTGTGGAGGCCAGGTCAAATAGCCCTTACACAGCCTGGAGGTGTGTTTTTGGTCATTGTCCTGTTGAAAAACAAATGATAGTCCTAACTAAGCGCTAGCCGGATGGGTTGGCAGAATGCTGTAGTATTCATGCTGGTTAAGTGTGCCTTGAATTCTAAATAAATCACTGACAGTGTCACCAGCAAAGCACCCCCACACCATCACACCTCCTCCTCCATGCTTCACGGTGGGAACCACACATGTAACTTTTTTTAACCTTTTCTTAACTAGGCAAGTCAGTTAAGAACAAATTCTTATTTACAATGACGGCCTACCACAGCCAAACCCAGACGACACTGGGCCAATTGTGCGCCACACTATGGGACTCCCAATCACGGCCGGATGTGACACATCCTGGATTTGAACCAGGGACTGTAGTGACGCCTATTGCACTGAGATGCAGTGCCTTAGACTGCTGCTCCACTCGGGAGCCAGAGTGGTGAAGAGATCATCCGTTCACCTACTCTGCGTCTCACAAAGACACGGCGGTTTGTACCAAAAATCTCAAATTTGGACTCATCAGACCAAAGGACCGATTTCCACCGGTCTAATGTCCATTGCTCATGTTTCTTGGCCCAAGCAAGTCTCTTCTTATTATTGGTGTACTTTAGTAGTGGTTTCTTTGCAGCAATTTGACCATGAAGGCCTAATTCACGCAGTCTCCTCTGAACAGTTAATGTTTAGATGTGTCTGTTACTTGAACTCTGTGAAGCATTTATTTGGGCCAATTGCCAATTTAGGAATTTTGTTGCTAGATTTTGCAACTTTTCAGACTACCCTGGCAACTTTTGTTTCAAACAGCACCTAGCAAGAAATGTAGCTACTTTAAAAAAGTGACTCAAACGCTAAAATGCACGCATTTTCCCTCTAAATGACACAAAAACGATTTTCTGTGTCACACACTCAGTCACAACACACGTGCCTGGCTGCAAAAGTGCATTGTGAGTGACCTCAGCAGCAGGCGCTCAGCTCGTGCACAGGCAGCAGCAGGCCAGCAGCAATTTCAGCAAATTGCAAATCATTTTTGGCTGACTGCAGCAGCAGTAGTATGCGTTCGACGAGACAAACCAAATGAATATAGTTGGTCACGAATATTTGATCTTGAACAGAACTTACAACATCAATCAACATGTCTCAATCAAAATTGTATAGCCAGAAGTACATAAAAGTGTGGGAGACTGTACCTGAATTTAAAGGGTGGCTGAAGCCAGTAATTGGGGATGATTGTCAGGCATACTGTGCGTACTGCAAATCAGATATGCATGCAAAAATGTATGACATCAAAAAACATTGTGCTACAGCAATGTATATAAATGAATCAAAACCATACAACACTGCAACGCAGTCTACATTACCACAGTTGGTTAAGAAAGTGGATAACTGCAAAAGTGCAGAAGCTACTATGGCAATGGCCATTGCGGAGCATTGTTCGCTGCTAGCATGCCACCATTTAGGTATGGCTTGTATAGCTGCCTTTTCAGATTCTGTGGCAGCAACAAACTTCCAAATGTACCGCACCAAATGCACAGAAATTATTAGGGGAGTACTGGCTCCTTATTTTCTCAAAAGGGTATCATCAGATTTGGGCTGATGGGGGAGGGGGGCGATGCCAGATCAATAACAAAGGCAGTAGTTGAATTTCTAGAGAAGTGTAACCTTAAAAAAGAGAATCTTCAGGGTATTGGCACTGATACTGCGTCAGTGATGATTGGGGTGCACAAGATTTTAAAGGAAGAATGTGCATTGCCCAATTTGGTACTCATGCGCTGTGTGTGCCATTCTTTACAATTGGCTGTCAGTGCAGCATCCAAAGAAACCATCCCTAGGAGTGTTGAGTACTTTATCAGGGAAACCTCCATTTCCCCAAAACGGCGCGAGGCGTACAAAGCAGTGTATGCCACCATTAATTGTGGCCAGAAACCCCTGCAGATCACCAAAGTGTGTGCCACTGTCACGACTTCCACCGAAGGTGGCTCCTCTCCCTGTTCAGGCGGCGCTCGGCGGTCTTCGCCGCCGGTCTACTAGCTGTCAGCGATCCCTTTTCCTTTTCGTTTGGTTTTGTCTGTCTTGTGTTTCACCTGTGTCTAGTTTAGGTTCATTAGTGGGGTATTTAATCTCACCCTACCTGATTGGTTTGGTTACCTGTCGTTGGTTTTGGGTTGCGTTTATTTTTGTTTGGGTAAAACAAGTGTGTTTTTCTGGACTGTGTTCCGGAGTATTTCGTGGGCTGCTGTTGGTCCTGTGCTCATTCTATGGATGGACTCTTGAAAAAACGCCTTATCTATATTTTTACTCTCCTGTGCCTGACTTCACACCCACCTCTCCTAGGGAGCACCTGACAGCCACACGTTGGCTATCGATTGAGCCTGCGGTAACTCGTATATTGAGCCAGTGGGAAGAACTGAAACTCCACTTTGAGTTGACCAAGGCCAGTGAGCATTGCTACATGGCGGATGTGCTCCACACCATGTACATGGACAAGACCAACTATGTCTACCTGACATTCTTGAAATCAATCCTGTCGTGCCCAGAAACCTGCTCCTTTTACTCTCTGTTCCAAACGTGCTAGACGGCCAGTTTGTATAGCCTTTAGCCGTATCCTTATCCTCCTTCTCCTCTGTTCCTCTGGTGATGTGGAGGTTAATCCAGGTCCTGCAGTGCCTAGCTCCACTCCCACTCCCCAGGTGCTCTCATTTGTTGACTTCTGTAACCGTAAAAGCCTTGGTTTCATGCATGTTAACATTAGAATCCTACTCCCTAAGTTTGTTTTACTCACTGCTTTAGCACACTCTGCCAACCCGGATGTCTTAGCCGTGCCTGAATCCTGGCTTAGGAAAACCACCAAAAACCCTGAAATCTCCATCGCTAACTATAACATTTTCCGCCAAGATAGAACTGCCAAAGGGGGCGGTGTTGCAATCTACTGCAAAGATAGCCTGCAGAGTTCTGTATTACTAACCAAGTCTGTACCCAAACAATTCGAGCTTCTACTTCTAAAAATGCACCTTTCCTTAAACAAGTCTCTCACAGTTGCTGCTTGCTATAGACCTCCCTCTGCCCCCAGCTGTGCCCTCAATACCATATGTGAATTGATTGCCCCCCATCTATCTTCTGAGCTCGTGCTACTAGGTGACCTAAACTGGGACATGCTTAACACTCCAGCCATCCTACAATCTAAGCTTGATGCCCTCAATCTCACACAAATTATCAATGAACCTACCAGGTACAACCCCAAATCCGTAAACATGGGCACACTCATAGATGTCATCCTAACTAACTCGCCCTCCAAATACACCTCTGCTGTTTTCAATCAAGATCTCAGCGGTCACTGCCTCATTGCCTGCATCCGTAATGGGTCTGTGACCAAACGACCACCCCTCATCACTGCCAAATGCTCCCTAAAACACTTCTGCGAGCAGGCCTTTCTAATCGACCTGGCCGGGGTATCCTGGAATGACATTGACCTCATCCCGTCAGTAGATGATGCCTGGCTATTCTTTAAAAGTGCCTTCCTCACCATCTTAAATAAGCATGCCCCACTCAAAAAATGTAGAACTAGGAATAGATATAGTCCTTGGTTCACTCCAGACCTGTCTGCCCTTGACCAGCACAAAAACATCCTGTGGCGTTCTGCATTAGCATCGAATAGCCCCCTGTGATATGCAACTTTTCAGGGAGGTTAGGAACAAATATACACAGGCAGTTAGAAAAGCTAAGGCTAGCTTTTTCAAACAGAAATTTGCATCCTGTCGTACTAACTCAAAAAAGTTCTGGTACACTGTAAAGTCCATGGAGAATAAGGGCACCTCCTCCCAGCTGCCCACTGCTCTGAGGCTAGGAAACACTGTTACCACCGATAAATCCACTATAATTGAGAATTTCAATAAGTACTTCTCTACGGCTGGCCATGCTTTCCACCTGGCTACCCCTACCCCGGTCAACTGCCCGGCACCCTCCACAGCAACCCGCCAAAGCCCCCACCATGTCTCCTTCACCCAAATCCAGATAACTGATGTTCTGAAAGAGCTGCAATATCTGGACCCATACAAATCAGCCGGGCTAGACAATCTGGACCCTCTCTTTCTAAAATTTTCTGCCGAAATTGTTGCAACCCCTATTAGTAGCCTGTTCAACCTCTCTTTCGTATCGTCTGAGATTCCCAAAGATTGGAAAGCTGCCGCGGTCATCCCCCTCTTCAAAGGGGGTGACACTCTAGACCCAAAATGCTACAGACCTATATCTATCCTACCCTGTCTTTCTAAGGTCTTCGAAAGCCAAGTTAACAAACAGATTACTGACCATTTCGAATCCCACCGTACCTTCTCCGCTATGCAATCTGGTTTCAGAGCTGGTCATGGGTGCACCTCAGCCACGCTCAAGGTCCTAAACGACATCATAACCGCCATCGATAAGAGACATTACTGTGCAGCCGTTTTCATCGACCTGGCCAAGGCTTTCGACTCTGTCAATCACCACATTCTTATTGGCAGACTTGACAGCCTTGGTTTCTCAAATGATTGCCTCGCCTGGTTTACCAACTACTTCTCTGATAGAGTTCAGTGTGTCAAATTGGAGGGCCTGTTGTCCGGACCTCTGCCAGTCTCTATGGGTGTGCCACAGGGTTCAATTCTCGGGCTGACTCTCTTCTCTGTGTACATCAATGATGTTGCTCTTGCTGCTGGTGATTCTCTGATCCACCTCTTCGCAGACGACACCATTCTGTATACTTCTGGCCCCTCTTTGGACACTGTGTTAACTAACCTCCAGACGAGCTTCAATGCCATACAACTCTCTTTCCGTGGCCTCCAACTGCTCTTAAACGCAGGTAAAACTAAATGCATGCTGTTCAATCGATCACTGCCCGCACCTGCTCGCCCGTCCAGCATCACTACTCTGGACGCCTCTGACTTAGAATATGTGGACAACTACAAATACCTGGGTGTCTGGTTAGACTGTAAACTTTCCTTCCAGACTCACATTAAGCATCTCCAATCCAAAATTAAATCTAGAATCGGCTTCCTATATCGGAACAAAGCATCCTTCACTCATGCTGCTGAACACACCCTCGTAAAACTGACCATCCTACCGATCCTCGACTTCGGTGATGTCATCTATAAAATAGCCTCCAACACTCTACTCAACAAACTGGATGTAGTCTATCACAGTGCCATCTGTTTTGTCACCAAAGCCCCATACACTACCCACCATTGCGACCTGTACACTCTCGTTGGTTGGCCCTCGCTTCATACTCGTCGCCAAACCCACTGGCTACAGGTTATCTACAAGTCTCTGCTAGGTACAGCCCCGCCTTATCTCAGCTCACTGGTCACCATAGCAGCACCCACTCGTAGCATGCGCTCCAGCAGGTATATCTCACTGGTCACCCCCAAAGCCAATTCCTCAATTTGGCTGCCTTTCCTTCCAGTCCTCTTTTGCCAATGACTGGAACGAACTGCAAAAATCTCTGAAGCTGAAGACTCATATCTCCCTCACTAGCTTTAAGCACCAGCTGTCAGAGCAGCTCACAGATCACTGCACCTGTACATAGCCCATCTGTAAACAGCCCATCTATCTACCTACCTCATCCCCATACTGTATTTATTTATTTATCTTGCTCCTTTGCACCCCAGTATCTCTACTTGCACATTCATCTTCTGCACATCTACCATTCCAGTGTTTAATTGCTATATTGTAATTACTTTGCCACCATGGCCTGTTTATTGCCTTAACTTACCTCATTTGCACTCACTGTATATAGACTTTTTGTTTTCTTTTGTTCTACTGTATTATTGACTGTATGTTTTGTTTATTCCATGTGTAACTCTGTGTTGTTGTATGTGCCGAATTGCTACACTTTATCTTGGCCAGGTCGCGGTTGCAAATGAGAACTTGTTCTCAACTAGCCTACCTGGTTAAATAAAGGTTAAATAAAAAATAAACATCTCACTCTATCACCATACCTTGGGTACCTTTTCGAGAGCACGGTGTACCAACTCAGTCTTGCGCCAGAGGACAAAAAGGTCATTCGGAGACAGTGCATCAACTACATTGTTGCTTTAAGCACGGAGCTGCAAGCAAGGCTTCCAGACAACCTTGAAGCCTGCGAAACATGGCCTTGTTCAGTGTTAAGGAAACGCTAAATCACAATAAAGGCACCACTGAAATGATTAAAGTAGCTGAGCTACTGGTGTACCAGCCCCAAACAATTGATAAAATTGGAGAAACATCCATCTGTTTAGGTGGGACTTAAATGAAAATACAGTCGAGTTTTGGAGTGAAGTGAATAACTACACGGACTCTTCCGGGTCAAATCCATTTGACGAACTGTGCAAAGCTGCAGTCGCTGCCCTCTCCTTGCCACACTCAAATGCGGAGGTTGAACGGCTGTTCAGCCAAATGAGTGTGGTCAAGTCAAAGTTAAGAAATAGAATGTCACTGCACACTCTCAATTCCATACTCCTGGTGCGGTACGGACTGAAGCTGTCTGGTGATACCTGTTACCAGCATAAACTACCAAGTGAAGTTCTGCAGCAGTTTGGCACCACAGCAGCATACAGCTTTAAGGCCACTCCATCCTCTTCTGCTGGTTCCAGCTCTGTGACAATGCAGCTGGACAGTGAAGATGAAGAGGATTATCTTGCCAATCTATGATTCATCATATTTACAGTGCGTATGCAAGGAGTGGACTTTCTGGAACTGGCGGAGACACACAGCTGATGGTGGCAGTGTGTACTGCAGTGTGAGCGAGAACAGTGGCAATATCTGGAGGAAACCATTGAGCAGCTAGCCAGCCAACCAGCACAACAACCTGGAGAGAGCTAGAGAGAGATGCCTAGCGCACACATCATTATTTGAGTTAATTTGCTTCTTCAATAAGATAGCATATATACCTTCTTATTAGCTTGTACCAAGAATTTTGATCAGTTAGCTAGCATGTTAACTAACTACCAATACATTGCTTAAAACTATAATTGTTCAGAATGTGTAGGTTAACTAGTTAAAAAGAAAATAAATTAAATGTAATTGTTCAATAATGTGTAATGTGTAATTGTTCAATAATTCAATATGTTGTGTTTAAAAATAAAAATATCTGATCATATAACATGTGTTGTGTTTATATTACTTTTACAAATAAAAATATGTGATAATAAACAAACAAAACTAAACTAACAAATGCCAAATCATATTTTTCGCTGAGATGGCCAGTCAATTTGAGTAACGTTATTGTGTATTCTACGTAATGATGCAGTTTTACGTTATTGACGTCATCACGCAATGACTTCATAACATGTATTTAGCAACTTTTAGCAACAAATCGACCTGCTTCTAGCAACTGAGTTAACTGACGTGCAGTTAACTCTAATGAACTTATCCTCTGCAGCAGAGGTAACTCTGGGTCTTCCTTTCCTGTGGCGGTCCTCATGAGAGCCAGTTTCATCATAGCGCTTGATGGTTTTTGCGGCTGCACTTGAAGAAAAGTTGAAAGTTCTTGAAATTTTCCGCATTGACTGACCTTCATGTTTTAAAGTAATAATGGACTGTTGTTTCTCTTTGCTTATTTGAGCTGTTCTTGCCATAATATGGACTTGGTCTTTTACCAAATAGGGCTATTTTCTGTATACCACCTCTACCTTGTCACAACACATTTGATTGTCTCAAACGCATTAAGAAGGAAAAACATTAGACAAATTTACTTTTAACAAGGCACACCTGTCAAATGAAATGCATTCCAGGTGACTACCTCATGAAGCTGGTTGAGAGGATGCCAAGAGTGTGCAAAGCTGTCATCATTGCAAAGGGTGGTGTCACATCCTGACCAGCAGAGGGAGCAATTGGATTAGTATTGGTCAGGATGTGGCAGGGTTTTTGTGTGTGTGAATGGTTGTGTTGGTGATTAGGACTCCCAATTGAAGGCAGGTGTGTTGAGTTGCCTTTGATTGGGAGTCCTATATAGGAGTGTGTGTTTTTCTTTGAGGTTGTGGGTAATTGTTTCTTGTTTAGTGTGGTTGCACCTGACAGGACTGTTGGCTGTCAGTTTCCTTGTTTTTGTTCTTGTATAGTGTTCGTTCTAATTAAATTGAAGGATGAATACTAACTCTGCTGCATTTTGGTCCATTTCTGAAGACAGCTGTGACAGGTGGCTATTTTAAAGAATCTTAAATCTCAAATATATTTTAATTTGTGTAACACTTTTTGGGTTAATATATGACTCATATGTGTTATTTCATGATTTTGATGTCTTGTAGAAAATAGTCAAATGTAGAAAATATTAAAAATAAAGAAAAACCCTTGAATGAGTAGGTGTGTCCAAACTATATAACAAAAATTGTGGGACCAACAGCAATAAGGCATCAATAATAGTAATAGAAGTAGTAGTAGTGGAAATGGGAATACCGTTAACAGGAACTACAACAGCAATATTAATGATAATAATAATAATAATAATACATTAAAGCAATAGTAATAGGCCAGACTCAACATGATTAAGAAGCCACACGACATGGTATGAAAGCCACATTTTTATTTTATCATATTTTTTTCACCTTTATTTAACCAGGTAGGCCAGTTGAGAACAAGTTCTCATTTACAACTGCGACCTGGCCAAGATAAAGCAAAGTGGTGCAACAAAAACAATGACACAGAGTTACACATGGGATAAACAAACGTACAGTCAATAACACAATAGAAAAATCTGTATACAGTGTGTGCAAATGAAGTAAGGAGATAAGCCAATAAATAGGCCAATAGTGGCGAAGTAATTACAATTTAGCAATTTACACTGGAGTGATATATGTGCAAGTAGAAATACTAGTGTGCAAAAGAGCAGAAAACCAAAACAAATATGGGGATGAGGTACCGTAATTTCCGGACTATTAAGCGCACCTGAATATAAGCCACACCCACTGAATTTAAGAAAAAATATTATTTTGAACATAAATAAGCCGCACATGTCTATAAGCCGCAGGTGCCTACCGGTACATTGAAACAAATGAACTTTACACAGGCTTTAACGAAACCCGGCTTGTAACAAAAATACATAGGCTTTAACGAAACACGGCTTGTAACAAAAATAAATAGGCTTTAACGAAACACGGCTTGTAACAAAAAATAAAAAATTAGCAGTAAGCTTTAGTTGTCTTTTTGCACTGAGTCAATTCCTCACGCTGCTGTTTCCAACGTCTTATCATCGACTCATTAAGACCAAGCTCCCGTGCAGCAGCTCTATTTCCTTTTCCAACAGCCAGATCAATCGCCTTCAACTTGAAAGCTGCATCATATGCATTTCTCCGTGTCTTTGCCATGATGAGGGTGACAAAATGACTACCGTAATAAGTTTGAGAGCGCTCGATTTAATCTAAACAGTAAACAAAAAAGTTGTTTGACCTGAACCCGTTCGGCAATTTCATTGGTCTAATGAAAGCTTCATGCCGCCAAAAAACTGAGCACGTCACAGAATGTGTTTTTTTGGAGCAAAAAAAAATTGAAAGCGGGAAAAATCCATATATTAGCCGCGTCATTGTTTAAGCCGTGAGGTTCAAAGTTTGAGAAAAAAGTTGCGGCTTATAGTCCGGAATTAAGGGTAGGTACTTGGTTGGATGAGCTATTTACAGATGGGCTGTGTACAGCTGCAGCGATCTGTAAGCTACTCTGCCAGCTAACGCTTAAAGTTAGTGAGGGAGATATGTCTCCAACTTCAGGGATTTTTGCAATTCGTTCCAGTCATTGGCAGCAGAGAACTGGAAGACTTATAGATTACCTGGAGCCAGTGGGTTTGGCGATGAATATGTAGCGAGGACCAGCCAACAAGAGCATACAGGTCGCAGTGGTGGGTAGTATATGGGGCTTTGGTGACAAAACAGGTGGCACTGTGATAGACTGCATCCAATTTGCTGAGTAGAGTGTTGGAGGCTAATTTGTAAATGACATCGCCGAAGTCAAGGATCGGTAGGATAGCCAGTTTTACGGGGGTAGGTTTGGCAGCATGAGTGAAGGAGGCTTTGTTGCGAAATAGGAAGCTGATTCTAGATTTAATTTTGGGTTGGAGATGCTTAACGTGAGTCTGGAAGGAGAGTTTACAGTCTAGCCAGAGACTTAGGTATTTACAGTTGTCCACATATTCTAAGTCAGAACCGTCAAGAGTAGTGATGCTAGTCGGGCGGGCGGTGCGGGCAGCGATCGTTTGTAGAGCATGCATTTCGTTTTACTAGCATTTAAGAGCAGTTGGAGGCCACGGAAGGAGAGTTGTATGGCATTGAAGCTCGTTTGGAGGGTTGTTAACACAGTGTCCAAAGAAGGGCCAGATGTATTCAGAATGGTGTCGTCTGCGTAGAGGTGGATCAAAGCATCACCCGCAGCAAGAGAGACATCATTGATATATACAGAGAAAAGAGTCTGCCCGAGAATTGATCCCTGTGGCACCCCCATAGAGACTGCCAGAGGTCCGGACAACAGGCCCTCAGATTTGACATGGTATGTAAGCCACATGACATGGTATGAAAGCCACATGACATGGTATGAAAGCCACATGACATGGTATGAAAGCCACATGACATGGTATGAAAGCCACAACAAAATAAAATGGGGAAATAATATTGATATTACACTGGCTCCAGTTCATCTATAAGTCTCTGCTAGGTAAAGCCCCGCCTTATCTCAGCTCACTGGTCACCATAGCAACACCCACCCGTAGCACGTGCTCCAGCAGGTATATTTCACTAGTCATCCCCAAAGCCAACACCTCCTTTGGCCACCTTTCCTTCCAGTTCTCTGCTGCCAATGACTGGAACGAATTGCAAAAATCACTGAAGCTGGAGACTTATATCTCCCTCACTAACTCTAAGCATCAGCTGTCAGAGCAGCTTACCGATCACTGCACCTGTACACAGCCCATCTGTAAATAGCCCATCCAACTACCTCCTCCCCATATTGTTATTTTAAATTATTTTACTCTTTAGCACTCCAGTATCTCCACCTACTCATCATCATCTGCACATCTTTCACTTCAGTGTTAATGCTAAATTGTAATTATTTTGCCACTATTGCCTATTTATTGCCTTACCTCCCTAATCTTACTACATTTTCACACAATGTATATATATTTTTATATTGTGTTATAGACTGTACGTTTGTTTATCCCATGTGTAACTCTGTGTTGTTGTTTTTGTCGCACTGCTTTGCTTTATCTTGGCCAGGTCGCAGTTGTAAATGAGAACTTTTTCTCAACTGGCCTACCTGGTTAAATAAAGGTGAAATAATTGTATTTATTTTTTTAATTACATTGCACTTTTCACTGTCTGTCCCTCAGGATGTGGCAGGAGGATGCATATTTGGCTGCCAAAACTGCACATTGAGGCTTTTCACACAATAAATATTTTTTTTCTTCTAATTCTTTGTAATGAATGATCATTTTGGAAAAGAAAGATTCTTTTAGGTCTGAGTATTCGTCACAGTATAATGGGAAATACATCTCTGTCTGTACCTCTCCCCTGGAGCAGAGTGAGCACAGCCTGTCCTCTCTGGGCAGCCACGTTTGTCTCTATAGCCAGACTGTGCTCACTGAGTCTGTACCTAGTCAGTGTTTTCCTCAGTTTTCTTTCAGTCACAGTGGTCAGATAGTCTTCCACCATGTACTGTCTGTTTAGAGCCAAATAGCATTGACGTTTACTTTGATTTGTTGTGGTGTCTTTCCAATAGGTGATAGATTTTTATTTTTGCTTTGATGATTTGGTTGGGCCAGATTTTCTGAGTGCAGTCCTGAGGCTCTATGGGTTGGTTTGGGTTAGGGAACTGAGCCTCAGAACCAGCTGGCTCAGTGCAGTCCTGAGGCTCTATGGGTTGGTTTGGGTTAATGACGTGAGCCTCAGAACCAGCTGGCTGAGTGCAGTCCTGAGGCTCTATGGGTTGGTTTAGGTTAGGGAACTGAGCCTCAGAACCAGCTGGCTGAGTGCAGTCCTGAGGCTTTATGGGTTGGTTTGTGTGAGGGAACTGAGCCTCAGAACCAGCTGGCTGAGTGCAGTCCTGAGGCTTTATGGGTTGGTTTGGGTTAGGGAACTGAGCCTCAGAACCAGCTGGCTGAGTGCAGTCCTGAGGCTTGTCGTGTCTTCGGCTATGCCGGATTAAGTGATATGACATGCTATTCTATAAAATCCTTTCTCTGTAATTAATATTACCTGATTGAGCTAATCATGTAAATGTAATTAACTAGAAAGTCGGGGCACCACGGAAGAACGTTTATAGAGCTGTTATCTTCCGAATAAACTCTTAAAGACCTAGTAATCGTTTACATCAATAGCAGTCTACATTAATCGTCACCTTATTTTCAGTCTCATATGAAAGTTGTAAATTCTTGGTTATCTTCACGAACCCTGGCTAACAAGTTGAATCAGCAATACAAAATTGGGTTTAATTATTTATTTACCAAATACCTAAACTAATCACACAGAATTACATATACACAGAATACAAATTATGTCATACAGAAAATGTCCCTGGTGGACGGAACCTGTATGAGGCTTGTTAAACAAAGAGAGGGGGTTGGGCTTGAATGAAAGAGCGGGAAGACTTAGGAACAAAGAAACAGCAGCTATGCTATCGTAAATACAGAATCTTATGCATTCTAAATTACCGCCCATTTGGAAAAGGAAAATGCAATAAATATTTACTCTGAGCTGCGCTTCGGTAGGTTGGTTGTAGATACTGGCCGTGTTGGCCAACAGAGATCTTCCTGTCATCGGAAGAATGTCACTGGTGGTAAATTGGATACGTTGTAGTATCTTCGTTGTGTGTTAGACTGGATACGTCGTCCGTCCTTTCCTAGCCCACGTTTACAGTGGCCGCTGCTAACTCAACGGCTAGGAAGTATCACTTCTGTAGTGAATAAGAGTTCAAGGTTCATACCATTCGCAACCAAAGCTCACGCTGAGGTTGGCTTAGTTCTGTACTTAAAATGTTAGTCCTTTTACCGCAGAGGCTGCAGACCTCACGTACCCGGAACAGGCTGGTTACGTTTTCGTCACTGACTTATATAGTGGCGAGGGGAGAAGGGTGTGTTTCATCGTTTATAACCCCTGTCTCTTCACAGGGGCGGGCCACTGATTGGTCAGGGCTCTTTCCTTATGAAAACCCAATTCTCTCATTTGGAAGCTAAAATTACATTTAATCTCCTAACAAACAGTTTCAATATCAAACATTTAAATTGCACAACAATTCCATGTGAATCTGAATCTGAACTAGAATGTGTAGACTTTCCCAGGTACAGTTTATGTTGTTCTGTCATCAGTCATAATGTCTCAGATGACAACCGAACTGACATCCATACTCATTAAGTACCTGGTATATTTCCAACTGGTTCTATTACCGAAATATGGTTCCTTTCCCCCCACTTGTTTGATGTTCCCAGACTCTCTATATTTAACAAAGGCTATTCAAAAGTCCTTCAGTAGGGTCAGAGAGAGAGGGGAAGGGAGAAAGGTATTTATGGGGGGGTCATAAACCTTACCCACAGGCCAACGTCATGACAGGCTCTATTGGTTGGTTTGGGTTAGGGAACTGAGCCTCAGAACCAGCTGGCTGAGTGCAGTCCTGAGGCTCTATGGGTTGGTTTGGGTTAGGGAACTGAGCCTCAGAACCAGCTGGCTGAGTGCAGTCCTGAGGCTCTATGGGTTGGTTTGGGTTAGGGAACTGAGCCTCAGAACCAGCTGGCTAAGGGGACTCTTCTCATGTTTCATCTCTTGACATTGTAGGGCTGTGTGATGGAATGTTTCGGGGTAGCTTGTTTTAAGATGGTAGTAAAATTTGATGGCTCTTTTTTCTATTAGAATTAT
>NC_042968.1:36114178-36193185 GCF_901001165.1 Salmo trutta | reverse complement strand
GTTTTAATCAATTAGCCCATTAGCACATCTCTCTTGCACGCACGCACACACACACACACACACACACACACACACACACACACACACACACACACACACACTCTCTCTCTCGCATTCCTAATTCTTGATTAGGCATTATTACCTGTTCTAATTTGGGCCGGGAGGTGAAAGGGTTCATATAGCCTGTCAGATCGTATCCTGTCATCCTGCACTGTAAAACATATCTAGTTGTTTCAACTAAATATTATTAAGTAAGTGGTTCTACAGACTTGTTTTTCGGTCAAGGTGTTACTTGAACATAACATTTTTAGCTGGCCCAAACATGGCCGAAAAACTTAGGCAACAATTCTGTCAACTTAAAATGTATTTGCTCAATCAGTGTCATATGTTCATTCAGCTAGAAATACAGTGCTTTTAATATACAATGTTTTCAACTTACAGATTTGACACACATTGTGCATGTGGTAGTTAACAGGGAGGGGAGAGGGGAGAGGGAGATGTAGGCAAATTAGAGCGTTACTTCATGCTGCGGTTTCCCTTCTCGCTGACGGCTGATCTGAGACGGTGTGTGTGTGTGTGTGTCAGGGTGTGTGGGCATCTGTCTGGGATGTGTGTGTCTGTCTGCTGTACTGTAACACTCAGAGGGGAGAGGTAATTTCTATGTCACGCCTGTCACTGTAGACTTCCTCGTCTCCAACAACTCATTACCTGCCTCTCAGGAGATTACATGACATGTGATACTGTCCTGTATCTGTCTGAGCCGGTCTAGTGTGTGCCGATTTGCTCTCAGTATGTAACTGATACTGTACTAGTTGGATCATTTCTAGGGATTCGGGAGACATCTTAACAGGAAAGAATATCTCTGTGTTCAGCCTCCCCCTCACCATGCCCTCTCCCCTCCTACCTGCCTTCTCCCCAGCCTCCCCCTCGCCATGCCCTCTCCCCTCCGCCCTGCCTTCTCCCCAGCCTCCCCCTCACCATGCCCTCTCCCCTCCGCCCTGCCTTCTCCCCAGCCTCCCCCTCGCCATGCCCTCTCTCCTCCACCCTGCCTTCTCCCCAGCCTCCCCCTCACCATCGCCCCTCCACATCAAACAAGTGTTCTGCATTTGGCTCATCAGCCCCCCAGCTGTTTGTTAAATCCACTTTACCTCACAGTCACAGACAGCCCATGCAATCAGACCAGGAAGGCAGCAGTACAACCCATTACTAGCTGTTAGAAGTTAGTGGGATATGTGTCAGACCGCAGGGGGGGAGAGAGAAAGAAAGACGGAGTGACGGAGGGAGATAAGGTATTGGTGGCCCCAGCAGGAATCGAACCCACAACCTTTGTTGTTGCAAGAACCATGCTCTACCAACTGAGCCACACAGGACAACTTCCTCTTCAGTGTTGTCAGTGAGGTCTAGTACAGCTGTAGTGATACTTAGAAAAGAGGCTGAATCAGGTCAGCAGTCTCCCTAGGATGACATCACAGCGCTCTACTCCCTCCTCACCTGTTAGTCATGGTCTTCAAATGAACCTCCACTCTCCCAAATCACAGGGTTACTAATGGCAGTGACCCACCCCTGTACTGCCACTCCACTAACATAGGAACTACACTATAACACACACACACACCACACCACACACACACCACACCACACACACAGAGGAAGTAGAGGAAGTGCAGTAGACTGATTTAGATCCTGTTGAGGTTTGGTGGGTCTGTGGTGTTGGAGGCAGCAGCTGCTCTTGGCCTTCTAGCATGAAGGGAGTGTGTACTAGGGGTCTCATCTGTGTGTGTATATGTGTGTGTGTGGTGCATGTGTGCATGTGTGTGTGCGTTGGCTCAGGCTTGTTAACAGAGTTCAAAGGCATCTCTGGTTTGAACCCACCTGGACCGTACAGATGGGTCATTAACAGTGTTTTACGAACCGGACCACTATAGAGGTGGGGCAGATCTTTAAACTGTAGAGGAGGGCAGATCTTTAAACTGTAGAGGAGGGCAGATCTTTAAACTGTAGAGTAGGGGGGCAGATCTTTAAACTGTAGAGGAGGGCAGATATTTACACTGTAGAGGAGGGCAGATATTTAAACTGTAGAGGAGGGCAGATCTTTAAACTGTAGAGTAGGGGGGCAGATCTTTAAACTGTAGAGGGGGGCAGATCTTTAAACTGTAGAGGAGGGCAGATATTTAAACTGTAGAGGAGGGCAGATCTTTAAACTGTAGAGTAGGGGGGCAGATCTTTAAACTGTAGAGGAGGGCAGATATTTAAACTGTAGAGGAGGGCAGATCTTTAAACTGTAGAGTAGGGGGGCAGATCTTTAAACTGTAGAGGAGGGCAGATCTTTAAACTGTAGAGGAGGGGGGCAGATCTTTAAACTGTAGAGGAGGGCAGATCTTTAAACTGTAGAGGAGAGCAGATATTTAAACTGTAGAGGAGGGCAGATCTTTAAACTATAGAGGAGGGCAGATCTTTATACTGTAGAGGAGGGGGGCAGATCTTTAAACTATAGAGGGGGGCAGGTCTTTAAACTGAAGAGGAGGGCAGATCTTTAAACTGAAGAGGAGGGCAGATATTTAAACTGTAGAGGAGAGCAGATCTTTAAACTGTAGAGTAGGGGGGCAGATCTTTAAACTGTAGAGGAGGGCAGATCTTTATACTGTAGAGGAGGGCAGATATTTAAACTGTAGAGGAGGGCAGATCTTTAAACTGTAGAGGAGGGCAGATCTTTAAACTGTAGAGGAGGGCAGATCTTTAAACTGTAGAGGAGGGCAGATCTTTAAACTGTAGAGGAGGGCAGATCTTTAAACTGTAGAGGAGGGCAGATCTTTAAACTGTAGAGGAGGGGGGCAGATCTTTAAACTGTAGAGGAGGGCAGATCTTTAAACTGTAGAGGAGGGCAGATCTTTAAACTGTAGAGGAGGGCAGATCTTTAAACTGTAGAGGAGGGCAGATCTTTAAACTGTAGAGGAGGGCAGATCTTTAAACTATAGAGGAGGGCAGATCTTTAAACTGAAGAGGAGGGCAGATATTTAAACTGTAGAGGAGGGGCAGATCTTTAAACTGTAGAGGAGGGCAGATCTTTAAACTGTAGAGTAGGGCAGATCTTTAAACTGTAGAGGAGGGCAGATCTTTAAACTGAAGAGGAGGGCAGATCTTTAAACTGTAGAGGAGGGCAGATCTTTAAACTGTAGAGGAGGGCAGATCTTTATACTGTAGAGGAGGGCAGATCTTTAAACTGTAGAGGAGGGCAGATCTTTATACTGTAGAGGAGGGCAGATCTTTAAACTGTAGAGGAGGGGGGCAGATCTGTAAACTGTAGAGGAGGGCAGATCTTTATACTGTAGAGGAGGGGGGCAGATCTTTAAACTGTAGAGGAGGTCAGATCTTTATACTGTAGAGGAGGGGGGCAGATCTTTAAACTGTAGAGGAGGGCAGATCTTTAAACTGTAGAGGAGGGCAGATCTTTAAACTGTAGAGGAGGGCAGATCTTTAAACTGTAGAGGAGGGCAGATCTTTAAACTGTAGAGGAGAGCAGATCTTTAAACTGTAGAGTAGGGCAGATCTTTAAACTGTAGAGGGGGGCAGATCTTTAAACTGTAGAGGAGGGCAGATCTTTAAACTGTAGAGGGGGGCAGATCTTTAAACTGTAGAGGAGGGCAGATCTTTAAACTGTAGAGGAGGGGGGCAGATATTTAAACTGTAGAGGAGGGCAGATCTTTAAACTGTAGAGGGGGGCAGATCTTTAAACTGTAGAGGAGGGCAGATATTTAAACTGTAGAGGAGGGCAGATCTTTAAACTGTGGAGGAGGGCAGATCTTTAAACTGTAGAGGAGGGCAGATCTTTATACTGTAGAGGAGGGCAGATCTTTAAACTGTAGAGGAGGGAAGATCTTTAAACTGTAGAGGAGGGTAGATCTTTAAACTGAAGAGGAGGGCAGATCTTTAAACTGTAGAGGAGGGCAGATCTTTATACTGTAGAGGAGGGCAGATCTTTAAACTGTAGAGGAGGGCAGATCTTTAAACTGTAGAGGAGGGCAGATCTTTAAACTGTAGAGGAGGGGGGCAGATCTTTAAACTGTAGAGGTGGGCAGATATTTAAATTGTAGAGGAGCGCAGATCTTTATACTGTAGAGGAGGGCAGATCTTTATACTGTAGAGGAGGGCAGATCTTTAAACTGTAGAGGAGGGCAGATCTTTAAACTGTAGAGGAGGGCAGATCTTTAAACTGTAGAGGAGGGGGGCAGATCTTTAAACTGTAGAGGAGGGCAGATATTTAAATTGTAGAGGAGCGCAGATCTTTATACTGTAGAGGAGGGCAGATCTTTAAACTGTAGAGGGGGGCAGATCTTTAAACTGTAGAGGAGGGCAGATCTTTAAACTGTAGAGGGGGGCAGATCTTTAAACTGTAGAGGGAGGCAGATCTTTAAACTGTAGAGGAGGGGGGCAGATCTTTAAACTATAGAGGGGGGCAGATCTTTAAACTGTAGAGGAGGGCAGATCTTTAAACTGTAGAGGAGGGGGGCAGATCTTTAAACTGTAGAGGAGGGCAGATATTTAAATTGTAGAGGAGCGCAGATCTTTATACTGTAGAGGAGGGCAGATCTTTAAACTGTAGAGGAGGGCTTGATTTTTAAACTGTAGAGGAGGGCAGATCTTTAAACTGTAGAGGAGGGCTTGATTTTTAAACTGTAGAGTAGGGCAGATCTTTAAACTGTAGAGGAGGGGCAGATCTTTAAACTGTAGAGTAGGGCAGATCTTTAAACTGTAGAGGAGGGCAGATCTTTATACTGTAGAGGAGGGCAGATCTTTAAACTGTGGAGGAGCGCAGATCTTTAAACTGTAGAGGAGGGCAGATCTTTATACTGTAGAGTAGGGGGGCAGATCTTTATACTGTAGAGGAGGGGGGCAGATCTTTAAACTGTAGAGGAGGGCAGATCTTTAAACTGTTGAGGAGGGGGGCAGATATTTAAACTGTAGAGGAGGGCAGATCTTTAAACTGTAGAGGAGGGCAGATCTTTAAACTGTAGAGGAGGGCAGATCTTTAAACTGTAGAGGAGGGCAGATCTTTAAACTGTAGAGGAGAGCAGATCTTTAAACTGTAGAGTAGGGCAGATCTTTAAACTGTAGAGGGGGGCAGATCTTTAAACTGTAGAGGAGGGCAGATCTTTAAACTGTAGAGGGGGGCAGATCTTTAAACTGTAGAGGAGGGCAGATCTTTAAACTGTAGAGGAGGGGGGCAGATATTTAAACTGTAGAGGAGGGCAGATCTTTAAACTGTAGAGGGGGGCAGATCTTTAAACTGTAGAGGAGGGCAGATATTTAAACTGTAGAGGAGGGCAGATCTTTAAACTGTGGAGGAGGGCAGATCTTTAAACTGTAGAGGAGGGCAGATCTTTATACTGTAGAGGAGGGCAGATCTTTAAACTGTAGAGGAGGGAAGATCTTTAAACTGTAGAGGAGGGTAGATCTTTAAACTGAAGAGGATGGCAGATCTTTAAACTGTAGAGGAGGGCAGATCTTTATACTGTAGAGGAGGGCAGATCTTTAAACTGTAGAGGAGGGCAGATCTTTAAACTGTAGAGGAGGGCAGATCTTTAAACTGTAGAGGAGGGGGGCAGATCTTTAAACTGTAGAGGAGGGCAGATATTTAAATTGTAGAGGAGCGCAGATCTTTATACTGTAGAGGAGGGCAGATCTTTATACTGTAGAGGAGGGCAGATCTTTAAACTGTAGAGGAGGGCAGATCTTTAAACTGTAGAGGAGGGCAGATCTTTAAACTGTAGAGGAGGGGGGCAGATCTTTAAACTGTAGAGGAGGGCAGATATTTAAATTGTAGAGGAGCGCAGATCTTTATACTGTAGAGGAGGGCAGATCTTTAAACTGTAGAGGGGGGCAGATCTTTAAACTGTAGAGGAGGGCAGATCTTTAAACTGTAGAGGGGGGCAGATCTTTAAACTGTAGAGGGAGGCAGATCTTTAAACTGTAGAGGAGGGGGGCAGATCTTTAAACTATAGAGGGGGGCAGATCTTTAAACTGTAGAGGAGGGCAGATCTTTAAACTGTAGAGGAGGGGGGCAGATCTTTAAACTGTAGAGGAGGGCAGATATTTAAATTGTAGAGGAGCGCAGATCTTTATACTGTAGAGGAGGGCAGATCTTTAAACTGTAGAGGAGGGCTTGATTTTTAAACTGTAGAGGAGGGCAGATCTTTAAACTGTAGAGGAGGGCTTGATTTTTAAACTGTAGAGTAGGGCAGATCTTTAAACTGTAGAGGAGGGGCAGATCTTTAAACTGTAGAGTAGGGCAGATCTTTAAACTGTAGAGGAGGGCAGATCTTTATACTGTAGAGGAGGGCAGATCTTTAAACTGTAGAGGAGGGCAGATCTTTAAACTGTGGAGGAGCGCAGATCTTTAAACTGTAGAGGAGGGCAGATCTTTATACTGTAGAGTAGGGGGGCAGATCTTTATACTGTAGAGGAGGGGGGCAGATCTTTAAACTGTAGAGGAGGGCAGATCTTTAAACTGTTGAGGAGGGGGGCAGATATTTAAACTGTAGAGGAGGGCAGATCTTTAAACTGTAGAGGAGGGCAGATCTTTAAACTGTAGAGGAGGGCAGATCTTTAAACTGTAGAGGAGGGCAGATCTTTAAACTGTAGAGGAGGGCAGATCTTTAAACTTTAGAGGAGGGCAGAGCTTTATACTGTAGAGGAGGGCAGATCTTTAAACTGTAGAGGAGGGCAGATCTTTAAACTGTAGAGGAGGGCAGATCTTTATACTGTAGAGGAGAGCAGATCTTTAAATGTCTTTGGAGACCATCCCAATACGTACCCTTTCTGTTTTGGTTAAAGTCTCTCTCTCTCTCTTTCTCTCTCTCTCTCCCTCTGTCTCTCTCCCTCGCTATGTCTCTCTCTCTCTCTGTGTCCTGTCTTGCCTGCTACTTACAAAGTCACTCTCCACTCAGGGGTTCCACAGTACAGTGTGAACAGAAAGCATGTTTGCGTTCCAAATGGCACCCTATTCCAATAGGGCTCTGGTTACTGCACTATGTAGGGCATAGGGTGCCATTTGGTACGTAGACCATGTCAAATCACTGCTTAACATTGGGGACAAAGAGGGTCTGGGGTTCTCAGTGGTGGGAATGAGAGTCCCTGGCTTGTCTCCCTGCATGTACTGGAACGGGCCTTACACTGGTCGGGCCGGTCCCCATGGTAACCAACGTAAGCTGTGTGTTTGTGTGTGTGTGTGTGTGTGTGTGTGTGTGTGTGTGTGTGTGTGACTATGCCACAGTGAAGGAGACGTGGAATGTTTGAGTTGAGGGCTGCTAGCTGTTTTTCCAGCCTGAACTACAGTACATAGATTAGGGAGAACACAATCACCGTGCATTGTACATTAACCCATCTATGTAACACTATTCTGGTGTAACGCTGACAGCAAATGGCAGTGGACATTTCCACATAAGTCATATTTTCACTTGGTCATGGATTGATGTCAGTGGGAGACTAAGTGAAAATTCAACTGAAGTGGAAGTGAGGATTCAGCTGGTGGATTGAACTAATATGACCAATTAAAATGTTTAAAGCATGCATGTACAATACAATTGTAATTTATTTAGATTCCTTCGAACATATTTTGGGTTTTATTTCTCTTATCAACACTCTGGGTGAAGTTTCCCTTAGGGATAGATCTAGGATCAGCTTCCCCTCCCCAATCTTAACCTTAACATAAGTGTGGAAAATGCTAAATTTACCCAGATCAGCATCCATGGGAAACTTCAACCTGCACCCTTATCAACACAGTAGCATTGCAGGATGAGGTCAGATGGACTGAACTTGTTATAATACTGTTCTTGCCGTCTCGTTGCAGGACTGACTTCTGCGTGCACAAAGACCAGCCCTGTGACACAGTGGGTGAGGAATCACAACCGTGTGTGTGTGTGTGTGTGTGTGTGTGTGTGTGTGTGTGTGTGTATTGAAATAGTCTGTCGGTGGCCCTTGTTGACCTCTGACATTCCTGTCCCCTGAAAAGGATAAGCAGGTGACATTTCAACCTGCCTGGTCTGTAGAAACCTCTCAAGCACACACACACACACACTTATACTCTCTCACGCGCACACACACACGCACACACTTTGGAGATAAAACCACATACACACTGCAGATAAAACCCTGCTGTAATCCGTCTGTCTCTCCGCCCCACTGTAACTGTAATCCGTCTGTCTCTCCGCTCCACTGTAACTGTAATCCGTCTGTCTCTCCGCCCCACTGTAACTGTAATCTGTCTGTCTCTCCGCTCCACTGTAACTGTAATCTGTCTGTCTCTCCACCCCACTGTAACTGTAATTTGTCTGTCTCTCCCGCTCCACTGTAACTGTAATCTGTCTGTCTCTCCCGCTCCACTGTAACTGTAATCTGTCTCTCTCTCCGCCCCACTGTAACTGTAATCTGTCTGTCTCTCCGCCCCACTGTAACTGTAATCTGTCTGTCTCTCCGCCCCACTGTAACTGTAATCTGTCTGTCTCTCCCACTCCACTGTAACTGTAATCTGTCTATCTCTCCGCCCCACTGTAACTGTAATTATTTCCTCCTCCTCAAACAATGAGACAGATGTAAATCAGTGGCAGACATTTTTAAAAGACTAAGAGGTTTTAACACACTGTGCGTGTGTACATGCGTGTGTATGTGCATTGTGTGTGTGTGGTTTAACTGTTACAGCCTTTACCAACTATACAAGCAACACTAGACTCTATTATTATGGTGGGAGATTTTAATACGGTCTTAAATACCTCTATGGACCGGAAAGGAAATCACACTACAAACTATCACCCTCAGGCACTTAAGGAAATCATGAATGTCATGGCTATATTGGAATTAGTGGATATTTGGAGACTTAAATACCCTGATCTAGTGATATATACTTGGCGGAGGCTTAATCAAGCTAGTCGTATTGACTACTTTCTTATGCCATTCTCTCTGGCACCAAAAGTTAAAAAAGTGTTGATAGGGGACAGAATGCGGTCGGATCATCACATCATTAGCATATATATTACTCTTACAGAATTTCCACGTGGGCGAGGGTATTGGAAATTTAATCAAAGCCTACTAGATTATAAATTGTTTAGAACTAGGACAGAAGAATTTATAACTGACTTTTTCAGACATAACATAGGTACAGCAGATTCCCTTATTGTATGGGACACTTTTAAGTGTGCCTTTAGAGGCCATGCAATTCAGTATTCATCTATAAAACAAAAGCAATTTAGATCAAAAGAGTCCATATTAATAAAGGAAATTGAAGGACTAACAGTACAGTTAGATAGCAATAAATACTGTACCATAGAGGCACAGAATAAGTTAGAGGAAAAACAAAAAGAAATGGAGGAACTTATACAAGAAAGATCCAGTGTAATATACACTGCTCAAAAAAATAAAGGGAACACTTAAACAACACAATGTAACTCCAAGTCAATCACACTTCTGTGAAATCAAACTGTCCACTTAGGAAGCAACACTGATTGACAATAAATTTCACATGCTGTTGTGCAAATGGAATAGACAACAGGTGGAAATTATAGGCAATTAGCAAGACACCCCCAATAAAGGAGTGGTTTTGCAGGTGGGGACCACAGACCACTTCTCAGTTCCTATGCTTCCTGGCTGATGTTTTGGTCACTTTTGAATGCTGGCGGTGCTTTCACTCTAGTGGTAGCATGAGACGGAGTCTACAACCTACACAAGTGGCTCAGGTAGTGCAGCTCATCCAGGATGGCACATCAACGTGAGCTGTGGCAAGAAGGTTTGCTGTGTCTGTCAGCGTAGTGTCCAAAGCATGGAGGCACTACCAGGAGACAGGCCAGTACATCAGGAGACGTGGAGGAGGCCGTAGGAGGGCAACAACCCAGCAGCAGGACCGCTACCTCCGCCTTTGTGCAAGGAGGAGCAGGAGAAGCACTGCCAGAGCCCTGCAAAATGACCTCCAGCAGGCCCCAAATGTGCATGTGTCTGCTCAAACGGTCAGAAACAGACTCCATGAGGGTGGTATGAGGGCCCGACGTTCACAGGTGGGGGTTGTGCTTACAGCCCAACACCGTGCAGGACGTTTGGCATTTGCCAGAGAACACCAAGATTGGCAAATTCGCCACTGGCGCCCTGTGCTCTTCACAGATGAAAGCAGGTTCACACTGAGCACGTGACAGACGTGACAGAGTCTGGAGACGCCGTGGAGAACGTTCTGCTGCCTGCAACATCCTCCAGCATGACCGGTTTGGTGGTGGGTCAGTCATGGTGTAGGGTGGCATTTCTTTGGGGGGCCGCACAGCCCTCCATGTGCTCGCCAGAGGTAGCCTGACTGCCATTAGGTACCGAGATGAAATCCTCAGACCCCTTGTGAGACCATATGCTGGTGCAGTTGGCCCTGGGTTCCTCCTAATGCAAGACAATGCTAGACCTCATGTGACTGGAGTGTGTCAGCAGTTCCTGCAAGAGGAAGGCATTGATGCAATGGACTGGCCCGCCCGTTCCCCAGACCTGAATCCAATTGAGCACATCTGGGACATCACGTCTCGCTCCATCCACCAACGCCACATTGCACCACAGACTGTCCAGGAGTTGGCGGATGCTTTAGTCCAGGTCTGGGAGGAGATCCCTCAGGAGACCATCCGCCACCTCATCAGGAGCATGCCCAGGCGTTGTAGGGAGGTCATATAGGCACGTGGAGGCCACACACACTACTGAGCCTCATTTTGACTTGTTTTAAGGACATTACATCAAAGTTGGATGAGCCTGCAGTGTGGTTTTCCACTTTAATTTTGAGTGTTACTCCAAATCCAGACCTCCATGGTTGATAAATTGGATTTCCATTGATTATTTTTGTGTGATTTTGTTGTCAGCACATTCAACTATGTAAAGAAGAAAATATTTAATAAGATTATTTCTTTCATTCAGATCTAGGATGTGTTGTTTAAGTGTTCCCTTTATTTTTTTGAGCAGTATATTATAAAAAATAAAGCGAACTGGATGGAATATGGGGAAAAATGCACCAAATTACTTTTCAATCTTCAATATAGAAATGCTACCATTTTTTTAAAATTAAAACTTGTTAGAAATGATGGAGTCACGCATGATTCACCGAATGATATTTTGAAAGAGGAGGTAAAGTACTTTAAGAATATGTTTTTGTTTCAGGCTCCTCCATCTCCACTAACTGAAACTAATTGTATGGATTTTTTACCTAATAATAATGTAAAATTAACATCTGTACAGAAAGTCTCATGTGAAGGCCAAATTACATAGGAGGAACTTCTTGATTCAATTGGGGCCTTTAAGGATCGGAAAACTCCAGGGCTGGATGGCATAACAGTGGAAGTATACAACACTTGTTTTTTATATACTCAGAGGACCATTATTAGCATGTTTTAACCACTCCTATAATAATGGTAGATGATCAGACACGCAACAAGAAGGTCTGATATCATTATTACTGAAACAGGACCCAAATGGTATATATAAAGATCCAGTCCATTAAAAAAAATGGAGACCTCTTACACTTCAGTGTTGTGATGCAAAAATCCTAGCAAAATGCTTGGCGCATAGAATTAAAAAAGTATTGTCAGATATTATTGATCCTAATCAGACAGTTTTTTTTACATGGACGATACATTGGAGAAAATATAAGACAAGTACTGGAAACAATAGAATACTATGAAATATCGGGAACACCAGGCCTGGTTTTCATAGCTGATTTTGAAAAGGCTTTTGATAAAGTACAACTGGAGTTTATATATAAATGCCTAGAATATTTACATTTTGGGGAATCTCTTATAAAATGTGTTAAAATTATGTATAGTAACCCTAGGTGTAAAATAGTAAATAATGGCTACATCTCAGAAAGTTTTAAACTATCTAGAGGAGTAAAACAAGGTTGTCCACTATCGGCATACGTATTTATTATTGCCATCAATCAAATCAAATCAAATTTATTTATAAAGCCCTTCTTACATCAGCTGATATCTCAAAGTGCTGTACAGAAAAACTCCCTAGAAAGGCCAAAACCTAGGAAGAAACCTAGAGAGGAACCAGGCTATGAGGGGTGGCCAGTCCTCTTCTGGCTGTGCCGGGTGGAGATTATAACAGCACATGGCCTAGATGTTCAAATGTTCAGAAATGACCAGCATTATCAAATAATAATAATCATAGTAGTTGTCGAGGGTGCAACAAGTCAGCAACACAAGAGTAAGTATCAGTTGGCTTTTTCATAGCCGATCTTTGAGAGTATCTCTACCGCTCCTGCTGTCTCTAGAGAGTTGAAAACAGCAGGTCTGGGACAGGTAGCACGTCCGGTGAATAGGTCAGGGTTACAGCAGGTCTGGGACAACAGGTCTGGGACAGGTAGCACTTCGAAATGTTAGCTGTTAAAATTAGATTAAACAATAATATTAAGGGATTAGAAATCTGTGGCTTAAAAACTAAGGTGTCATTGTACGCTGATGATTCATGTTTTCTTTTAAAACCACAATTAGAATCTCTCCACGGCCTCATAGAGGATCTAGATACTTTTGCTATCCTCTCTGGATTAAAACCAAATTATGATTACGTATTGGATCACTAAAAAAATGCTAATTTTATATTACCATGTAGTTTACTAATTAAATGGTCTGACGGAGATGCGGACATACTCGGTATACAAATCCCAAAAGAAAGAAATTATCTCACTCCAATACATTTTTATAGAAAGTTAGCAAAAATAGATAAGATCTTGCTACCATGGAAATGAAAATACCTGTCTATTTGTGGAAAAATCACCCTGATTAACTCTTTAGTCAAATCACAGTTTACCTATTTGCTTATGGTTTTGCCTACACCTAGTGACCTGCTTTTTAAATTATATGAACAAAACATATTCAATTTTAGTTGGAACGGCATGCCAGACAAAATTAAAAGGGCCTATTTATATAACGAATATGAATGCGGAGGGCAGAAATGATGAAATATTAAAGCATTAGACCTCTCACTAAAGGCATCGGTCATACAAATGTTATACTTAAATCCAAACTGGTTCTCTAGTAAATTGGTAAGAATGTCTCATCCTATGTTCAAGAAGGGCCTTTTTCCCTTTATTCAGATTACACCTGCTTACTTTCGGTTGTTTGAAAAGGAAATAATCTCCAAAATATATTTATTTTTTAAACAAGCCTTAGAAAGTTGGTTGCAATTTCAGTTTAATCCACCTGAAAAGACAGAACAAATAATACAACAAATATTGTGGTTAAACTCAAATATACTAATTTTTGTGAATGATATCATAAATAGGACTGGTGGAGTTATGTCACACATGCAGCTAACACTGACGTATGGAAATGTCTGCTCTACCCAAAATTACAACCAATTAATTGCAGCATTACCACAAAAATGGAAGAGGCAAGTAGAAGGGGAAAAAGTAAGGAACTTGTATGTCGGCCCCGTATTAAAGAACATACATGGTTAAAGAAAAGTGTGATAGATAAAAACATGTACCTATTTCATTTAAGGACCAAAAAACTGACAGCTGTGCCACATAAATTGCAAAATAGTTGGGAAGAGATTTTTGATGTACCCATTCCATGGCACATGGTTTATGAATTGATACGCAAAACAACGCCAGATTCAAAACTTCACATTTTTCAATTTAAATTACTATACATAATTCTTGCAACCAATAGAATGTTATATATATATGGGAGATACAATCTTCCCAGCTCTGCAGATTCTGCTGTGAGGAGGCAGAGTCATTAGATCATTTATTTTGGTATTGTCCATATGTAGCTTGTTTTTGGTCACAGGTCCAGGAATGGCTGAAGAATTGCAACATTTGTCTAGAACGAACGCTGCAGATAGCAATACTGGGTGATTTGAAAAGCCATAGTCAATCAATCAATAATATAATAATTATTTTAGCAAAAATGTTTATTTTTAATTTACAATCTGTAGAAGCTATGAGAATAGAAAGGTTCAATACTTTTGTGAAGCATCACTGCACAGTTGAAAAATATATGGCAAATATAAATCCAAAATGGATGATGTTGAGAGATAGATGGGAGGGGTTGAAAGGGTGGGACTAAAAACAAGATAACCAATGTAAAACATACGGGGTCTGTAAAATGTATATAGGTTCAGAACTTTTGTGAAATAGCACAGTTACAAATATAAATCAAACTGGATGGACATCAGAAATAGAGGAAGGACTAAAAACAAACAAAATATAACTATTGTAAAATAGATTGTGTCTGTAAAATGTGTATAAGATATATAAACTGAAGGTAGAAGCCTAAGTGTTATTGTTTATTAGTTTACTCCAATTGGGGGAAGGGTGGTAGGGTTTGCGGGGAATAATAAAGGTATATTCTAAAAAAAAGTATGTATGTCTATATAGGTATTTGTATGTATATATGTGTATATGTATGCATGCGTGTATGTATATGGATATATATATTTACCCCAAAAATATATGGGGGATTGGAAATGATGCATACAATTACATTGATGGAAGCAACATTCTTTCCGCAATATTAACCTGATCCACCCCTAAATAAAATAATAATAATACAAATAAAAAAATTAACTGCTACAGCCTCAGATTGCTTGGTTGGGTCAAAGTCAGTAGGAACATTATGTACGGAGACTCAGCGGCTTACATAGTAGTGTTCCGCTATGAAATCCCCATTCTCAGTGTATCTGGCCTATGGAATGGCATTAAGGCATTCTCAGAATGAAACATATGTGCTCCCATTATCCTGGGTGGGCTGGGGCCGAGCTTCATTCAGCAGAATATTGAGAGACATGGACCACAGACACCCTACCACTACTACCACTACTACCCCCTACCATTACTACCCCCTACCATTACTACCCCCTACCACAACTACCACTACTGCCACTACTACCACTACTACCACCTACCACCTACCACTACTACCATTACTACCCCCTACCACTACTACCACTACAACCCCCTACAACTACTACCACTACTACCACTACTACCATTACTACCCCCTACCACTACTACCACTACAACCCCCTACCACTACTACCACTACTACCACCTACCACCTACCACTACTACCATTACTACTCCCTACCATTACTACCACTACTACCATTACTACCCCCTACCACCACTACCACCTACCACTGCTACCACTACTACCACCTACCACTACTACCACTACTACCATTACTACCCCTACCACTACTACCACTACTACCATTACTACCCCCTACCACTACTACCACTACTACCACCTACCACTACTACCACTACTACCACCTACCACCTACCACCTACCACTACTACCATTACTACCCCTACCACTACTACCACTACCACTACCACCCCCTACCACTACTGCCACTACCACCCCCTCCCACTACTACCCCTTACCAATACTACCCCCTACCACTACTATCCCCAACCACTACTACCACTACTACCCCTTACCACTACTACCCCTTACCACTTCTACCACTACCACCCCCCTACCATTACTACCACCTACCACTACTACCATTACTACTCCCTACCATTACTACCACTACTACCATTACTACCCCCTACCACTACTACCACCTACCACTGCTACCACTACTACCACCTACCACTACTACCACTACTACCATTACTACCCCCTACCACTACTACCACCTACCACTACTACCACCTACCACTACTACCAATCCTACCCCTTACCACTACTACCCCTTACCACTTCTACCACTACTACTCCCTACCACTACTACCACTACAACCCCCTACCACTACTACCATTACTACCCCCTACCACTACTACCACCTACCACTACTACCACCTACCACTACTACCAATCCTACCCCTTACCACTACTACCCCTTACCACTTCTACCACTACTACTCCCTACCACTACTACCACTACAACCCCCTACCACTACTACCACTACAACCCCCTACCACTACTACCACTACTACCACCTACCACCTACCACTACTACCATTACTACCCCCTACGACCACTACCACCTACCACTGCTACCACTACTACCACCTACCACTACTACCACTACTACCACCTACCATCATTACTACCCCCTACCACTGCTACATCTACTACCACTACTACCACCTACCACCTACCACTACTACCATTACTACCCCCTACCACTACTACCACTACAACCCCCTGCCACTACTACCACCTACCACTACTACCATTACTACCCCCTACCACCACCACCACCTACCACTACTACCACCTACACCTACTACCACTACTACCATTACTACCCCCTATCACTACTATCACCTACCACTACTACCACTACTACCACCTACCACAACTACCACAACTACCACTACCACCCCCTACCACTACTGCCACTACCACCCCCTCCCACTACTACCCCTTACCAATACTACCCCCTACCACTACTATCCCCAACCACTACTACCACTACTACCCCCTACCACTACTGCCACTACTACCCCCTACCACTGCTACCACTACTACCACTACTACCCACTATCACTACCACCCCCTACCACTACTACCACTACTACCCCCTACCACCACTGCCACTACTACCCCCTACCACTACTGCCACTACTTCCCCTACCACTACTACAACTACTACCACTACTACACCCTACCACTACTACCCGATACCACTACTACCCCTTACCACTACTACCACAATTACCCCTACCACTACTACCCCCTACCAATACTTCCCCTTACCACTACTACCACTACTCCCCCTACAAATACTACCCCCTACCACTACTGCCACTTCTTCCCCCTACCACTACTACCACTACTACCACTACTACCACTACTACCCCCTACCACTGCTACCACTACTACCACTACTACCCGCTACCACTACCACCCCCTACCACTACTACCACTACCACCCCCTACCACTACTACTCCCTACCACTACTACCACTACTACTCCCTACCACTACTACTCCCAACCACTACTGCCACTACCACTACTACCACTACTACCCCTTACCAATACTACCCCCTACCACTACTACCACTACTACCCACTATCACTACCACCCCCTACCACTACTACCACTACTACCCCCTACCACTACTGCCACTACTTCCCCTACCACTACTACCACTACTACCACTACTACACCCTACCACTACTACCCGATACCACTACTACCCCTTACCACTACTACCACAATTACCCCTACCACTACTACCCCCTACCAATACTTCCCCTTACCACTACTACCACTACTCCCCCTACAAATACTACCCCCTACCACTACTGCCACTTCTCCCCCCTACCACTACTACCACTACTACCACTACTACCCCCCTACCACTGCTACCACTACTACCACTACTACCCGCTACCACTACCACCCCCTACCACTACTACCACTACCACCCCCTACCACTACTACTCCCTACCACTACTACCACTACTACTCCCTACCACTACTACTCCCAACCACTACTGCCACTACCACTACTACCACTACTACCCCCTACCACTACTACCCCTTACCACTACTTCTCCCTACCATTACTAACCCTTACCACTACTACTCCCTACCATTACTACCCCTTACCACTACCACCCCCTACCACTACTACTGCCTTCCACTACTACCACTACCACCCCCTACCACTACTATCCCCAACCACTACTACCCCTTACTACCACTACTACCCACTACCACTACTACCCCCTTACCACTACTACCCCCTACCACTACTACCACTACCACCCCCCTGCCACTACTACCCCCTACCACTACTACCACTACTACCCCTTACCACTACTACCACTACCACCCCCTACCACTACTACTCCCTACCACTACTACCCCTTACCACTACTACCACTACTACCCCCTACCACTACTACCACTACTACTCCCTACCACTACTACCCCTTACCACTACTACCACTACTACCCCCCTACCACTACTACCACTACTACCCCCTACCACTACTACCACTACTACCACTACTACCACTACTACCCCCTACCACTACTACCACTACTACCCCTTACCACTACTACCACTACTACCCCCTACCTCTACTACCACTACTACCCCCTACCACTACTACCACTACTACCCCTACTACCCCTTCCACTACTGCCACTACTACCCCCAACCACTACTATCCCCTACCACTACTACCACCTACCACTACTGCCACTACTACCCCCTACCAATACTACCCCCTACCACTACTACCACTACTATCCCCTACCACTACCACCACTACTACCACTACTACCACTACTACCCCCTACCACTACCACTACTACCACTACTATACCCTGCTACTACTACCCCCTACCACTACTACCACTACTACCCACTACCATTACTACCACTACTACCACTACTCCCCCTACCACTACTACCACTACTACCCCTACCACTACTACCACTACTACCCCCTACCACTAATACCACTACTACCCCCTACCACTTCCACCCCCTACCACTACTACCACTACTACCACTACTACCCCCTACCACTACTACCACTACTACCCTACTACCCCTACCACTACTACCCCTACCACTACTACCACTACTACCACTACTACCATTACTACCACTACTACCCCCCTACCACTACTACCCCCTACCACTACTACCCACTACCATTACTACCACTACTACCACTTCTACCCCCACCACTACTACCACTACTACCCCCTACCACTACTACCACTACTACCCACTACCATTACTACCACTACTACCACTACTCCCCCTACCACTACTTCCACTACTTCCACTACTACCCCCCTACCACTACTACCCCTACCACTACTACCACTACTACCACTACTACCACTACTACCATTACTACCACTACTACCCCCTACCACTACTACCCCCCTACCACTACTACCCACTACCATTACTACCACTACTACCACTTCTACCCCCCACCACTACTACCACTACTACCCCCCTACCACTACTACCACTACTACCCCCCACCACTACTACCACTACTACCCCCACCACTACTACCACTACTACCCCCTACCACTACTACCACTACTACCCACTACCATTACTACCACTACTACCACTACTCCCCCTACCACTACTTCCACTACTTCCACTACTACCCCCTACCACTACTACTCCCTACCACTACTACCACAACCATTACTACCACTACTACCCCCTACCACTACTACCACTACTACCCCCTACCACTACTACCCCCTACCACTACTACCACTACTACCCCCTACCACTACTACCCCCTACCACTACTACCACTACTACCCCCTACCACTACTACCACTACTACCCCCTACCACTACTACCACTACTACCCACTACTACCACTACTACCCCCTACCACTACTACCACTACTACCCCTTACCACTACTACCACTACTACCCCCTACCACTACTACCATTACTACCACTACTACCACTACTACCCCCTACCACTACTACCACTACTACCCCCTACCACTACTACCACTACTACCCCTTACCACTACTACCCCCTACCACTACTACCATTACTACCACTACTACCATTACTACCACTACTACCACTACTCCCCCTACCACTACTACCACTACTACCCCCTACCACTACTACCACTACTACCCCCTACCACTACTACCACTACTACCACCTACCACCTACCACTACTACCATTACTACCCCCTACCACTACTACTCCCTACCACTACTACCACAACCATTACTACCACTACTACCCCCTACCACTACTACCACTACTACCCCCTACCACTACTACCCCCCTACCACTACTACCACTACTACCCCCTACCACTGCTACCCACTACCATTACTACCACTACTACCACTACTACCCCCCTACCACTACTACCACTACTACCCCCTACCACTACTACCACTACTACCCCTTACCACTACTACCCCCTACCACTACTACCATTACTACCACTACTACCATTACTACCACTACTACCACTACTACCCCCCTACCACTACTACCACTACTACCCCCTACCACTACTACCACTACTACCCCTTACCACTACTACCCCCTACTACCACATACATGAAATTAGAGTAGGCCCTCTTTTTGTTCACCTGGAAAATCCAGTATCAACTTTTCATCTAATTTATGACCAGGATCTCCCTGAAAGCCTCTGGTGGTGTGCAGTGATAACCTCACCTGGCAGGTGTGTGAGTGTGAGGAACTTTGACTTCCTCTGCTTTGAAGCTCACTCATACATTCTGCTGGTGTGTGTTCCTCGCCTGCAGCCATGGTTTGAGCACCTTAGATCAAGATCTAACAGTAACTGTGCTGTGTGTGTATTGTGTGTGTACTGTGTGTGTGTGTGTGTGTACTGTGTGTGTGTACTGTGTGTGTGTGTACTTTGTGTGTGTACTGTGTGTGTACTGTGTGTGTGTTTGTGTACTGTGTGTTTGTGCTGTGTGTGTACTGTGTGTGTATTGTGTGTGTGTGTACTGTGTGTGTACTGTGTGTGTGTACTGTGTGTGTGTACTTTGTGTGTGTACTGTGTGTGTACTGTGTGTGTTTGTGTACTGTGTGTTTGTGCTGTGTGTGTACTGTGTGTGTATTGTGTGTGTGTACTGTGTGTGTGTACTGTGTGTGTGTGTACTTTGTGTGTGTACTGTGTGTGTACTGTGTGTGTTTGTGTACTGTGTGTTTGTGCTGTGTGTGTACTGTGTGTGTATTGTGTGTGTGTGTACTGTGTGTGTACTGTGTGTGTATTGTGTGTGTGTGTACTGTGTGTGGTGTCATCATCCAACACCAACACCCCTGGTTGTATTATAAACATACTAACACATACACTGGTCAGTGACCCTAGTCTGTTAATCTCTGACTCTCTCGACCCTAGCTGAGTGAAATACCTGTTTCCATCCCTCCTTTCTTCTCTTCTATTGATCTGTCCATTATCCTCTCTCCTCCTTTCAACAACATGTTCTGACACGGATGTGGTCTGTTTGTTCACACTGAGTACTTCTCTATCCACCCCCATTCCTCCCTCCCTCACTTTCCACTCCCTCCCTCCCTCCCTCCCTCCCTCCCTCAAATCAAATCAAATCAAATCAAATGTATTTATATAGCCCTTCTTACATCAGGTGATATCTCAAAGTGCTGTACAGAAACCCAGCCTAAAACCCCAAACAGTAAGCAATGCAGGTGTAGAAGCACGGTGGGTAGGAAAAACTCCCTAGAAAGTCCAAAACCTAGGAAGAAACCTAGAGAGGAACCAGGCTGTGAGGGGTGGCCAGTCCTCTTCTGGCTGTGCTGGGTGGAGATTATAACAGCACATGGCCAAGATGTTCAAATGTTCATAAATGACCAGCATGGTCAAATAATAATAATCATAGTAGTTGTCGAGGGTGCAACAAGTCAGCAACTCAAGAGTAAGTGTCAGTTGGCTTTTTCATAGCCGATCAAATCAAGCTTTATTTATACAGCACATTTCACACATGGAATGCTATGCAATGTGCTTTATAGGAAAAAAAGAATAAAAAATAATGACAATTGTTTTTACTACACGACAAACATTTACTACACAACAAACATAAGATAAAAATTTAAAGAATAACAATAAAAACTGAATGACTAAAAAACATCCTGATGAAAAGCAAAGGTAAACATATGTGTTTTAAGATCTCTTTTAAATATGTCCACAGTTTCAGCCCCCCTCAGGTTCTCTGGCAGGCTGTTCCAGAAGCTGGGGGCATAGTAACTAAAGGCTGCCTCTCCATTCCTCTTGGTGCTTTGGGATAGTTAAAAGGCCAGTGGCAGAGGACCTGAGGGACCTACTGGGTACATAACGTAAAAGCATGTCTGACATGTATTGGGGTGAACAATCATGGATTGATTTAACCTCTTGTCGTTCGCCTAGGATAGGGGGCGCTACAGCGATTTTTGAAAAAAATTCGTGCCCATTTTAAACGGCCTCCTACTCAAACTCAGAAGCTAGGATATGCATATAATTAATACTTGTGGATAGAAAACACCCTAAAGTTTCTAAAACTGTTTGAATGGTGTTTGTGAGTATAACAGAACTCATATGGCAGTCAAAACCCCGAGACCGATCGTAACAGGAAGTGGAATTCTGAATTGCGGACTCAACTTCATCAGTTTGCCTGTAAATCACACAGTGAGCAATGGTTCATTGAGCACTTCCTATTGCTTCCACTAGATGTCCCCAGTCTTTACAAAGTGATTTGAGCCTTCTACTGTGAAAACTGAATGAATGAGACGCAGTGGAACGTGGTCACACGGAGAGGGCCATCACCATTATGACGCCGGCGCCCCTGGCTACCCTCCCCTTTCAAAACGTTTTGAAACACAATGCAATCGTCCCCCTTGAATCTTATTGGAGCTCTGGTTGAAAAAGGCCCTAAAGATTTATGTTATACAACGTTTGACATGTTTGAACGAACCTAAATAAAAACATTTTTTTTTTTTGAAAGTGGAGTCCCGCGCACGACGGAACTTTTGGTGCAGCCTTCAGAACGCGCTAACAAGAACAAGCTATTGGAACATAAAGGATTAACTTTTTCGAACGAAAATACATTTGTTGTGGACCTGGGAATTCCTAGAAGTGCTTTCTGATGAAGATAATCAAAGGTAAGGGATTATTGACAATAGTATACAAGAGTAGATTTGATATGCGATTGTTCCAAGATGGCGCTGACCTGTAACGGTAGCCTATTTTCTGAGTATCGCATCCCCTTTTATCGCAAAGTGTGATTAGCCAGTAAAGTTATTTTTAAATCTGGCATTACAGGTGCTTTCAAGAGATATTCATCTATAAATCTTAGAATGACAATATTACATTTAAAAAATGTTTTCGAATAGTAATTTAGTAAATTGTAGCGCTGTTTCACCGGATGCATTTGAGGGAAAATAGTTAGTCAACGTTACGCGCCGATGTAAAATGCTGTTTTTATATATAAATATGAACTTTATCGAACAAAAGAATGCATGTATTGTGTAACATGATGTCCTAGGGGTGTCATCTGATGAAGATTGTCAAAGGTTAGTGCTGCATTTAGCTGTTTTTTGGTTATTTGTGATGCATGTGGTTGGTCGGAAAATGGCTATGTGGCTACTTTTACGATATACTCCTCTAACATAATCTAATGTTTTGCTTTTTCTGTAAAGCCTTTTTGAAATCGGACAACGTGGTTCGATTCAGGAGAGGTGTATCTATAAAACAATATAACATAGTCCTATATTTGAAAAAAATAAACAAATACATTTCGTTATGCTAATGGCGATAGGATTTTTCCCGACCAGGGGTTAAAAACCATTAGAAGAATCTTAAAATGAATTCTAAAACTGGCAGCCCGTGCAGAGACCTTAACATCGGTGTAATGTGTGCTGTCCTTCCCTCCCATAGGAATCTCATACATGTTTTGGGATGACATAATATACGTTTTGAGGTGTTCAGAGGCCCATTGTGAGGTTGGATTGTTTCAAAAGGGACCGTTGACCACTATCATCTACCATAATGGAAACATAGCCAGCTAAAAGCCCCTCTGATGTCATCATCTCAAAGGCTATCCTGTCTGTCACTCCTGGGTCTCTCTTGACACCCGTTGTGGTTCTTGTCTTTGGAACGAGTGACTCTGTTAGCAGCAAAACATCAGTAAAGGGGAGAATATTCTGGATGACTCTGATTGGTCCTGTTTTCCTCAGTCTCTCTCAGTTCTGTGTCTCATGCATTATTATCATTGTAATGGTGTGAAACCTGCAGCCACTAGTCATGCCTGGCCCTGCTATGTACCAGACTGTACTACACAGTACCATTACTGTAAGGGTTAAACCTTCAACGCCTGGTCCTAACCTGTACCATTACTGTAAGGGTTAAACCTTCAACGCCTGGTCCTAACCTGTACCATTACTGTAAGTGTTAAATCTTCAATGCCTGGTCCTAACCTGTACCATTACTGTAAGGGTTAAACCTTCAACGCCTGGTCCTAACCTGTATCATTACTGTAAGGGCTAAACCTTCAACGCCTGGTCCTAACCTGTACCATTACTGTAAGGGTTAAACCTTAAACTCCGGTCCTAATCTGTACCATTACTGTGAGGGTTAAATCTTCAATGCCTGGTCCTAACCTGTACCATTACTGTAAGGGCTAAACCTTCAACACCTGGTCCTAACCTGTACCATTACTGTAAGGGTTAAACCTTAAACTCTGGTCCTAATCTGTACCATTACTGTGAGGGTTAAATCTTCAATGCCTGGTCCTAACCTGTACCATTACTGTAAGGGCTAAACCTTCAACGTCTGGTCCTAACCTGTACCATTACTGTAAGGGCTAAACCTTCAACGCCTGGTCCTAATCTGTACCATTACTGTAAGGGTTAAATCTTCAATGCCTGGTCCTAATCTGTACCATTACTGTAAGGGTTAAACCTTCAACGCCTGGTCCTAACCTGTACCATTACTGTAAGGGCTAAACCTTCAACGCCTGGTCCTAATCTGTACCATTACTGTAAGGGTTAAATCTTCAATGCCTGTTCCTAATCTGTACCATTGCTGTAAGGGTTAAACCTTCAACGCCTGGTCCTAATCTGTACCATTACTGTAAGGGTTAAATCTTCAATGCCTGGTCCTAACCTGTACCATTACTGTAAGGGGTAAAGCCTTCAACGTCTGGTCCTAACCTGTACCATTACTGTAAGGGCTAAAGCTTCAACGCCTGGTCCTAATCTGTACCATTACTGTAAGTGTTGCACCTTCAATGCCTGGTCCTAATATGTACCATAACTGAAAGGATTAAACCTTCACTTCCTGACCCTAATCTGTACCATTACTGTAAGGGTTAAACCTTTTACGCATGACCCTAACCTGTACCATATCTGTAAGGGTTCAACCTTATGCTAACCTCATGCTAGGTACAATGTTGTACCATGAATCTACTATCTACATTAGGTAATCTTCCTATAGGGAATTTGAACGAGAACACTCCTGCTCTTTGTGCTCCTATGCCATACTATAATCACAGGCTCATAAAAAGCTCTGTTCCGTCTCTCTCCCTCTCCTTCTGCTTCTCTCCACCTCTCCCCTCTCCTTCTGCTTCTCTCCACCTCCACCCTCTCCTCCTGCTTCTTTCTTCCTCTTCCCCTCTCCTTCTGCTTCTCTCCACCTCTTCCCCTCTCCTCCTGCTTCTCTCCACCTCTCCCATCGCTTCTCTCCACCTCTCCCCCTCTCCTCCTGCTTCTCTCCACCTCTCCCCTCCCCTCCTGCTTCTCTCCACCTCTCCCCTCTCCTTCTGCTTCTCTCCACCTCCACCCTCTCCTCCTGCTTCTCTCCACCTCTTCCCCTCTCCTCCTGCTTCTCTCCACCTCTCCCATCGCTTCTCTCCACCTCTCCCCCTCTCCTCCTGCTTCTCTCCACCTCTCCCCCTCTCCCCTCTCTTCTTTCCACCTCTCTCCCTCTCCTCCTGCTTCTCTCCACCTTTCCCCATCTCCTCCTGCTTCTCTCCACCTCTCCACCTCTCCTTCTGCCTCTCCCCACCTCTGCCCACTTTTTGTTCATCTGTAAAATCCAGTATCAACTTTTCATCTAATTTATGACCAGGATCTCCCTCAAAGCCTCTGGTGATGTGCAGTGATACACTCACCTAGCGTGTGTGTGTGTGTGTGTGTGTGTGTGTGTGTGAGAGAGAGAGAGAGGAAGCTTGTGTGTGTGAGGAATGCCTGGTCTTAACCTGTACCATAACTGTAAGGTTTAGACATTTACATTTTTTACATTTACGTCATTTAGCAGACGCTCTTATCCAGAGCGACTTACAAATTGGTGCATTCACCTTATGATATCTAGTGGAACAACCACTTTACAATAGTACATCTATATCTTTTTTTGGGGGGGGGGGGGTTAGAAGGATTACTATATCCTATCACAGGTATTCCTTAAAGAGGTGGGGTTTCAGGTGTCTTCGGAAGGTGGTGATTGACTCGGCTGTCCTGGCGTCGTGAGGGAGCTTGTTCCACCATTGGGGTGACAGAGCAGCGAACAGTTTTGACTGGGCTGAGCGGGAACTGTGCTTCCGCAGAGGTAGGGGGGCCAGCAGGCCAGAGGTGGATGAACGCAGTGCCCTTGTTTGAGTGTAGGGCCTGATCAGAGCCTCAAGGTACGGAGGTGCCGTTCCCCTCACAGCTCCGTAGGCAAGCACCATGGTCTTGTAGCAGATGCGAGCTTCAACTGGAAGCCAGTGGAGTGTGCGGAGGAGCGGGGTGACGTGAGAGAACTTGGGAAGGTTGAACACCAGATGAGCTGTGGCATTCTGGATGAGTTGTAGGGGTTTAATGGCACAGGCAGGGAGCCCCGCCAACAGGGAGTTGCAGTAATCCAGACGGGAGATGACAAGTGCCTGGATTAGGACCTGCGCCGCTTCCTGTGTAAGGCAGGGTCGTACTCTGCGAATGTTGTATAGCATGAACCTACAGGATCGGGTCACCGCCTTGATGTTAGCGGAGAACGACAGGGTGTTGTCTAGGGTCACGCCGAGGCTCTTAGCACTCTGTGAGGAGGACACAATGGAGTTGTCCACCGTGATGGCGAGATCATGGAAAGGGCAGTCCTTCCCCGGGAGGAAGAGCAGCTCTGTCTTGCCGAGGTTCAGCTTGAGGTGGTGATCCGTCATCCACACTGATATGTCTGCCAGACATGCAGAGATGCGATTCGCCACCTGGTTATCAGAAGGGGGAAAGGAGAAGATTAATTGTGTGTCGTCTGCGTAGCAATGATAGGAGAGACCATGTGAGGATATGACAGAGCCAAGTGACTTGGTGTATAGCGAGAATAGGAGAGGGCCTAGAACTGAGCCCTGGGGGACACCAGTGGTGAGAGCACGTGGTGCGGAGACGGATTCTCGCCACGCCACCTGGTAGGAGCGACCTGTCAGGTAGGACGCAATCTAAGAGTGAGCCGCGCCGGAGATACCCAACTCGGAGAGGGTGGAGAGGAGGATCTGATGGTTCACAGTATCAAAGGCAGCAGATAGGTCTAGAAGGATCAAATCAAATCAAATCAAATTTATTTATATAGCCCTTCGTACATCAGCTGAAATCTCAAAGTGCTGTACAGAAACCCAGCCTAAAACCCCAAACAGCAAGCAATGCATGTGAAAGAAGCATGGTGGCTGGGAAAAACTCCCTAGGAAAAACTCCTGAGAAAGGCCAAAAACCTAGGAAGAAACCTAGAGAGGAACCAGGCTATGAGGGGTGGCCAGTCCTCTTCTGGCTGTGCCGGGTGGATATTATAACAGAACATGGTCAAGATGTTAAAATGGATGAGAGCAGAGGAGAGAGAGTTAGCTTTAGCAGTGCGGAGAGCCTCCGTGACACAGAGAAGAGCAGTCTCAGTTGAATGACCAGCCTTGAAACCTGACTGATTTGGATCGAGAAGGTCATTCTGAGAGAGATAGCAGGAGAGCTGGCCAAGGACGGCACGTTCAAGAGTTTTGGAGAGAAAAGAAAGAAGGGATACTGGTCTGTAGTTGTTGACATCGGAGGGGTCGAGTGTAGGTTTTTTGAGAAGGGGTGCAACTATCGCTCTCTTGAAGACAGAAGGGACGTAGCCAGCGGTCAAGGATGAGTTGATGAGCGAGGTGAGGTAAGGGAGAAGGTCTCCAGAAATGGTCTGGAGAAGAGAGGAGGGGATAGGGTCAAGCGGGCAGGTTGTTGGGCGGCCGGCCGTCACAAGTCGCAAGATTTCATCTGGAGAGAGAGGGGAGAAAGAGGTCAAAGCATAGGGTAGGGCAATGTGAGCAGGACCAGCGGTGTTGTTTGACTTAACAAACGAGGATCGGATGTCGTCGACCTTCTTTTCAAAATGGTTGACGAAGTCATCCGCAGAGAGGGAGGAGGGGGGGGGGGGGGGGAGGAGGATTCAGGAGGGAGGAGAAGGTGGCAAAGAGCTTCCTAGGGTTAGAGGCAGATGCTTAGACCTTATACTAACCTCATGCTAGGTACAATGCTGTACTATAAATCTGCTAGCTACATAAGGTAATCTTCCTATAGGGAACTTGAACGAGAACACTCCTGCTCTTTGTGCTCCTCTAAGAGCGTGTGTGTGTGGATGGATGTGTGAATGTGTGTGTGCTACTTTGAACCATACTATAATCACAGGCTCCAATGCCTCTTTCCCTCTCTCCACCTCTATCCCTCTCAGCTTTGTAGAGTCTGTGTGTGTGTGCACTAGCGTCAGAGAGAGAGTGTGTGTGTGTGTGTGTGTGTGTGTGTGTGTGTGTGTGTGTGTGTGTGTGTGTGATGCCTGGGGTTGGGTTTGGTTGATTCCTGTGTTTATTGTATTATTGGTGCTTTTAAAAACAGCTGGGCCCCCTGCTCTCTGTGAGAGCTGAGAGATGGAGGGAAAGGAAGAGAGAGAGAGAGCGCAAGAGAGAGCGAGAGAGAGTAGTTGAAGCAATATCCTGGTAGTGACAACATCCTATTTCCTGTGTTCAGTTTACTAGTGTGTGTGCCTGCGTGTTTAGCAGAAAAATAAGGGAGGTAAGACCACTACTGTATACATTGCCGTGAAAACGTTATGCAACACCCAATGCCCCTGTGTAAAAAAGTGATTCCCCGTTGCGTTCAATAACTGGTTGGTGTGTGTTACATGGAGTCCAGCAGGGTCAATCCAGGGTGTGTGTGTTGTGTGTGTGTGGGTTGCAGAGAGGGCAGTAGGGTCAGGCAGGAGTGAGTCCTCACAAAGCCGTCTGTCCCAGGTCTGCAGAGCCAGCCCAGACACTAGCTAGCTAGTGTTTCCATTGACGTGCTATAGTGTTGGGTTGTGTTGAGCTGACAGTGCTTGTCCACTCCCCACTAGTGGATTCAGCATGTCAATGGAAAGCCCTTCATGTTGTAACGGCTAATTAGCTCAGTGGAAATCATTAGAATAAACTTGCCTGTGTGCAGCGGAGTGCTTATGTGTTTAGATCCCTGATAAGGCTTTGCTCCTCTCTAGAGGCTGTCTGGATGGATGGGCAGCCATCGTTGTGAGGCCAGACACACACACACACACACACACACACACACACACACACACACACACACACACACACACACACACACACACACACACACACACACACACACACATACCGAGCATTTGATCAGCCAGCTCTCCACAGTTACCGCTGAGTCTAATGTGACCAGTGCAGTGATAAACACAACACTGTAGATCTCTGTCCTTTGTTCTGGGGCTTTAGCCTCAGAAGTGCTGGCTTGGACCAATCTTTGAAGCCTCAAAAAACTCAGCCATGCATTACCGCACAGAGTGATACACAGACTATGGTTGGCTCGGCTGGTTGTTGTCCTTGATTATCTTTTTGGCCTTCCTGTGACATCGGGTGCTGTAGGTGTCCTGGAGGGAGAGCCCTGCAGTTGTGGGCGGTGCAGTTGCTGTACCAGGCGGTGATACAGCCCGACAGGAAGCTCTCAATTGTGTATCTGTAAAAGTTTGTAAGGGTTTTAGGTGCCATGCCAAATTTCTTCAACCTCCTGAGGTTCTTGAAGACAAAAGCCATACTCATACAATGTTTTGAGGGGATATTGCCAGCAACGATTGCCTCAACATTTTCCATTGACCTGTATAAGTGTTAAGTAACAGTGTTAGAAATTGACAGTAATATGCTATGTAATGTGTTGGACGCTAAGCTAGCAAGCCACTTACTCTAGCTAGTATAGTTAAGCAGCCATTACGTCAGCCCATTACAACGTTCATCCTCTGTACATTAATTTCTTTACAGTTGTTTTGACCCTCCTAAATGTGTAAGTCGCCATGTAAACAACCATTTAAAGCATGGCCTCAGGGTATTAAACCCCCCCCAAATTTTTTTAGCTGCTTTTATTTGCATAAATCCATCTGAGATTCCTTCCTATAATTCGGGCAGATGACAGACATTATACGCACATAATTGCAGCCTTCGCATAAGCATGCATGATTGTAAAACTGAAATGCAGTGGGGAAAACATGTAAGAATTCAAGGCAGCATCTGTTTTCATCCAGACTGACAATTCGGCCACTGTGGAAGCACTTTAGCGTATTAGTTATATCGTTTTATTTGATAGTTTTTTATTGCTGCATGCATTCATTTTGAGGGGCAGCAGGCCAGCTCGGAGTTTATATGCACTGAGTGTACAAAACATTATGAACATTATGCTCTTTCCATGACATAGACTGACCAGGTGAATCCAGGTGAAAGCTATGATCCCTTATTGATGTCACTTTGTCAATCCACTTCAATCAGTGTAGATAAAGGGGAGGAGACAGGTTAAAGAAGGATTTTTAAGCCTTGAGACAATTGAGACATGGATTGTGTATGTGTGCCATACAAGGGTGAATGGGCAAGACAAAATATTGAAGTGCCTTTGAACGGGGTATGGTAGTAGGTGCCAGGTGCACCGATTTGTGTCAAGAACTGCAACCCTGCTGAGTTTTTCCAAGCTCAACAGTTTCCCTTGTGTGTCAACACTGGTCCACCACCCAAATGACATCCAGCCAACTTGACACAACTGTGGGAAGCATTGGAGTCCCTGTGTAACGCTTTCAACACCTTTTAGATTCCATGCCCGACAAAATAAGACTGTTCTGAGGGCAAACGTTTAGGAAGGTGTTCTTAATGTTTTGTACACTTAGTGTACACTACATGACCAAAAGTATGTGGACTCCTCCTCCTTGTCGAACATCTCATTCCAAAATCATGGGCATTAATATGGTGTTGGTCCCCTTTTTGCTGCTATAACAGTCTTCCACTCTTCTGGGAAGGCTTTCCAATAGATGCTGGAACATTGCTGTGGGGACTTGGCTTCCATTCAGCAACAAGGGCATTAATGAGGTCAGGCACGGATGTTGGGCAATTGGGCCTGGTGATCGATGGAGTTGAGGTCAGGGCTCTGTGTAGGCCAGTCAAGTTCTTCCACACCGATCTCGACAAACCATTTCTGTATAGACCTCGCTTTGTGCATGGGGGCATTGTCATGCTGAACAGGAAAGGGCCTTTCCCAAACTGTTGCCAATAAGTTGGAACCACAGAACCGTCTAGAATGTCATTGTATGCTGTAGTGTTAAGATTTCCCTTCACTGGAACTAAGGGGCCTAGCCCAAACCATGAAAAATAGCCCCAGAGAATTATTCGTCCTGCACCAAATTTTACAGTTGTCACAATGCATTGGGGCAGGTAGCGTTCTCCTGGCATCCGCCAAACCCAGATTAATCCATTGGACTGCCAGATGGTGAAGTGTGATTCATCACTCCAGAGAACTTGTTTCCAATGGCGGCGAGCTTTACACTACACCAGCTGACGCTTGGCATTGCACATGGTGATCTTAGGCTTGTGTGCAGCTGTCGGCCATGGTAACCCATTTCATGAATCTCAAGACAAACAGTTATTGTGCTGACATTGCTTCCAGAGGCAATTTGGGACTCTGTAGTGAGTGTAGCAACTGAAGACAAACTATTTTTACGCACTTCAGCACTCGGCGGTCTCGTTCTGTGAGCTTGTGTGGCCTACCACTTCGCGGCTGAGCCGTTGTTGCTCCTAGACGTTTCCACTTCACAATACCAGAAATTTGACAAACTGACTTGTTGGAAAGGTGGCATTCTATGACGGTGTCACACTGAAAGTCACTGAGCTCTTTAGTGAGCCCATTTTACTGCCAATGTTTGTCTATGTAGATTGCATGGCAATGTCTTCGATTTTATACACCTGTCAGCAAAGGGTGTGGCTGAAATAGCTGAATCCACTCATTTGAAGGGGTGTCCCTATATAGTGTATATTGTGATTATTCATATTTTTTTCTTTTGGCCATCATGCATAACTTTTGATAGACGGTTCAATAGTCAATTGAACTTAAGTATATAAATTATAGAAACGTCCTCTCACTGTCAACTGCGCTTATTTTCTGCAAAGTTAACATGTGTAAATATTTGTATGAACAGAACAAGATTTAACAACTGAGACATAAACTGAACAAGTTCCACAGACATGTGACTAATATAGATGGAATAATGTGTCCCTGAACAAATGGAGGGTCAAAAGTAACAGTCAGTATCTGGTGTGGCCACCTGCTGCATTAAGTACTGCAGTGCATCTCCTCCTCATGGACTGCACCAGTTATTGCTCTGAGATGTTACCCCACTCTTCCACCAAGGCACCTGCAAGTTCCCGGACATTTCTGGGGGGAATGGCCCTAGCCCTCACGCTCCGATCCAACAGGTCCCAGACGTGCTCAATGGCCATGGCAGAACACTGACATTCCTGTCTTGCAGGAAATCACGCACAGATCGAGCAGTATTGCTGGTGGCATTGTCATGCTGGAGGGTCATGTCAGGATGAGCCTGCAGGAAGGGTACCACATGAGGGAAGAGGATGTCTTCCCTGTAACTCACAGCGTTGAGATTGCCTGCAATGACAACAAGCTCAGTCCGATGATGCTGTGACACACCATTCCAGACCATGACAGACCCTCCACCTCCAAATCGATCACGCTCCAGAGTACAGGTCTCGTAACGCTCATTCCTTCGACGATAAATGTGAATCCAACCATCACCCCTGGTGAGACAAAACCGCAACTCGTCAGTGAAGAGCACTTTTTGCCAGTCCTGTTTGGTCCAGTCACGGTGGGTTTGTGCCCATAGGCGACGTTGTTGCCGGTGATGTCTGGTGAGGACCTGCCTTACAACAGGCCTACAAGCCCTCAGTCCAGCTTCTCTCAGCCTATTGCGGACAGTTTGAGCACTGATGGAGGGATTGTGCGTTCCTGGTGTAACTTAGGCAGTTGTTGTTGCCATCCTGTACATGTCCCGCAGGTGTGATGTTCGGATGTATCAATCCTGTGCAGGTGTTGTTACACGTGGTCTGCCACTGTGAGGACGATCAGCTGTCCGTCCTGTCTCCCTGTAGCGCTGTCTTAGGTGTCTCAGTACGGACATTGCAATTTATTGCCCTGGCCACATCTGCAGTCCTCATGTCTCCTTGCAGCATGCCTAAGGCACGTTCACGCAGATGCGCAGGGACCCTGGATATCTTTCTTTTGGTGTTTTTCAGAGTCAGTAGAAAGGCCTCTTTAGTGTCCTAAGTTTTCATAACTGTGACGTTAATTGCCTACCGTCTGTAAGCTGTTAGTGTCTTAACGACCGTTCCACAGATGCATGTTCATTAATTGTTTATGGTTCATTGAACAAGCATGGGAAACAGTGTTTAAACCATTTACAATGAAGATCTGTGAAGTTATTTGGATTTTTACCAATTATCTTTGAAAGACAGGGTCCTGAAAAGGGACGTTTCTTTTTTTGCTGAGTTCACTATAAACTGAAATTACGCCCCTGGTATTAGTCGGTTTCTTTTTGATATATAACCTGGATATATTAAATCCAAGTTTATGATCCAGCGTTATCCTTACATTGTCTCTCTATAGCATGGATGATCAACTAGATTCACTGTGTTCATCTCAACCAGTGACAATATGCACCCATATGCAGTAGGTGATAGGTCAAGGCAGATTGTCCTATATCAGAGATCATCAACTACATTCAGCCAGGATTTCTACTTGAGCGGATGGTCAGGGGGCCGGAACATAATTACTACTAATTTGTAGACTGCAAATTGAACGCAAGAAGCCCAAACATATATCACATTTGACTGAAACATAATGATTTCAAACGTTGCTTACATTTGTATACGATCACATATATCTCTCTATTATGCGTAGGAATACTTGGGAACAGATGTCCAAAATTAAAATCACTTGTAGCTAATTTGCTGGTGTTTTTTTTTTCAGAAAACAAAATAAAGCCCTCAAGTTGGGGAACCCTGCTCTATTATCACGGACTCTAGGAGTGGTGGTTGGAGTCAGGTGCAGAGAGCAGAGGTTAAGTATATCGTCTTTATTTTCTCCGGCACAAAACGGTCACGCCAAAACAGAGGGCGCGTAATAATAATGACCAACCCAAAACACAGGGCAAACCGGTCCGGAGAGAAAAAATAAGACGTCAGCCAGCACATCCAAATAACAAACAGCGAAATAATCCAGCACAAACCTGGGCGGGCTAAACAGGCTTAAATAAACACAAATCAACAAACAAAACAGGGAACAGGTGCAACCAATAAGACCAAACAAACATAAAAGGGAACAGGTGCAACCAATAAGACCAAACAAACATAAAAGGGAAAAAGGATCAGCGGTGGCTAGTAAGCCGGCGACGACGACCGCCGAGCGCCGCCCGAACAGGCAGGGGAGCCACCTTCGGTGGGATTCGTGACATCTATACTTCACCAAGGATAGTGATCATTCCTACATGACTGTGTTAAACTTCACCAAGGATAGTGATCATTCCTACATGACTGTGTTAAACTTCACCAAGGATAGTGATCATTCCTACATGACTGTGTTAAACTTCACCAAGGATAGTGATCATTCCTACATGACTGTGTTAAACTTCACCAAGGATAGTGATCATTCCTACATGACTGTGTTAAACTTCACCAAGGATAGTGATCATTCCTACATGACTGTGTTAAACTTCACCAAGGATAGTGATCATTCCTACATGACTGTGTTAAACTTCACCAAGGATAGTGATCATTCCTACATGACTGTGTTAAACTTCACCAAGGATAGTGATCATTCCTACATGACTGTGTTAAACTTCACCAAGGATAGTGATCATTCCTACATGACTGTGTTAAACTTCACCAAGGATAGTGATCATTCCTACATGACTGTGTTAAACTTCACCAAGGATAGTGATCATTCCTACATGACTGTGTTAAACTTCACCAAGGATAGTGATCATTCCTACATGACTGTGTTAAACTTCACCAAGGACAGTGATCATTCCTACATGACTGTGTTAATCTATACCAAGGACAGTGATCATTCCTACATGACTGTGTTAAACTTCACCAAGGACAGTGATCATTCCTACATGACTGTGTTAATCTATACCAAGGACAGTGATCATTCCTACATGACTGTGTTAAACTTCACCAAGGATAGTGATCATTCCTACATGACTGTGTTAAACTTCACCAAGGATAGTGATCATTCCTACATGACTGTGTTAAACTTCACCAAGGACAGTGATCATTCCTACATGACTGTGTTAATCTATACCAAGGACAGTGATCATTCCTACATGACTGTGTTAATCTATACCAAGGACAGTGATCATTCCTACATGACTGTGTTAAACGTCACCAAGGACAGTGATCATTCCTACATGACTGTGTTAAACTTCACCAAGGATAGTGATCATTCCTACATGACTGTGTTAATCTATACCAAGGACAGTGATCATTCCTACATGACTGTGTTAAACTTCACTTCCTGCTTTTGTGTATTTACATTCCAGCAGTGGTCTATTTCATTAAGAGAGAGCTACCCTGTGTGTGTGTGTGTGTGTGTGTGTGTGTGTGTGTGTGTGTGTGCGTGCGTGCGCGTGCGCACGAGAGAGCTCATCTCTAAACATTGACACAGCAAATATGTCAGTCCCTCTCTGTCTGGCTGCTGTGTGTCGTAGCATCAAGGCTGTCTGCACCAGGCTGCTGTGTGTCGTAGCATCAAGGCTGTCTGCACCAGGCTGCTGTGTGTCGTAGCATCAAGGCTGTCTGCACCAGGCTGCTGTGTGTCGTAGCATCAAGGCTGTCTGCACCAGGCTGCTGTGTGTCGTAGCATCAAGGCTGTCTGCACCAGGCTGCTGTGTGTCGTAGCATCAAGGCTGTCTGCACCAGGCTGCTGTGTGTCGTAGCATCAAGGCTGTCTGCACCAGGCTGCTGTGTGTCGTAGCATCAAGGCTGTCTGCACCAGGCTGCTTAAAGGGCCTCAGGCGCGAGTGGAATAAGAAATGAAAGGAGAGCGAGAAAGAGACCGTGAAACTAGAATAGAGAACGGAGAAATGTAAAACAGACATGTCTGTTGAGTCCAGACTCTCAGGCATAGCAGAGGTCAGGGACAGTGGTGAAGTCTGAAATGAAACACAGACATGCTAATGCTAGACCAGAGCAGCTCTGCTGAGATCTTCAGGGAAATTATTACTTGCAGGTTAGAGATGTCAAATTGGGTTTAGCCACCGCCAAAGTACGAAAAATTGTTTACATTCTATTACCATTTCCAACTTTTTAAAACTGAAATAAAACATTTGAAATATCAGCTAAAGTTTTCACTCTCTCACAAATCAACATAGAAGAAGAAACTATATCCCAATTATTTGTTTATATAATATATTATACTATTTTCTCAAATAAGCCTGTTGTCCTTGCTGTCATCCCCATCTCACTGCACCTTGTGGATGTACTGTAGATCACTGTGATCCAGTTCTGGCTCTCATCCCCATCTCACTGCACCTTGTGGATGTACTGTAGATCAGTGGGATCCAGTTCTGGCTCTCATCCCCATCTCACTGCACCTTGTGGATGTACTGTAGATCACTGTGATCCAGTTCTGGCTCTCATCCCCATCTCACTGCACCTTGTGGATGTACTGTAGATCAGTGGGATCCAGTTCTGGCTCTCATCCCCATCTCACTGCGCCTTGTGGATGTACTGTAGATCAGTGGGATCCAGTTCTGGCTCTCATCCCCATCTCACTGCGCCTTGTGGATGTACTGTAGATCACTGTGATCCAGTTCTGGCTCTCATCCCCATCTCACTGCACCTTGTGGATGTACTGTAGATCAGTGGGATCCAGTTCTGGCTCTCATCCCCATCTCACTGCACCTTGTGGATGTACTGTAGATCACTGTGATCCAGTTCTGGCTCTCATCCCCATCTCACTGCACCTTGTGGATGTACTGTAGATCAGTGGGATCCAGTTCTGGCTCTTATCCCCATCTCACTGCGCCTTGTGGATGTACTGTAGATCACTGTGATCCAGTTCTGGCTCTCATCCCCATCTCACTGCACCTTGTGGATGTACTGTAGATCAGTGGGATCCAGTTCTGGCTCTCATCCCCATCTCACTGCACCTTGTGGATGTACTGTAGATCACTGGGATCCAGTTCTGGCTCTCATCCCCATCTCACTGCGCCTTGTGGATGTACTGTAGATCACTGGGATCCAGTTCTGGCTCTCATCCCCATCTCACTGCGCCTTGTGGATGTACTGTAGATCACTGGGATCCAGTTCTGGCTCTCATCCCCATCTCACTACACCTTGGGGATGTACTGTAGATCACTGGGATCCAGTTCTGGCTCTCATCCCCATCTCACTGCACCTTGGGGATGTACTGTAGATCACTGGGATCCAGTCCTGGCTCTTCAAATCAAATCTTATTTGTCACATGCGCCGAATACACCTCACAGTGAAGTGCTTACTTACAAGCCCTTAACCAACAATGCATTTTAAGAAAAAAAAGTGTTCAGTAAAAAATAGATAAGTAAAAAATATTATACTCACGTGTAAAAGTTTTGCATATCCCAACTCCCCATGAGACACCCTCGGAGAGTGGGGTCATGACCAGGGTCTGCCGTTATCAACAGTGAAGGGCACATTAACTGATGTTTCACCTTGTCGGCTCGGTGATTTGAACTAGAAACCTTTCAGTTACTGGTCCAATGCTGTAACATGTAGTGCAATAGGATGCCATTTGGGCACAGCCATGGAAAACCAGTATACTTTAGAGGCTCATACATAGCCCCGTGATCTTTTCCTGACTGTGTGACTTAACTTAGACTCAGAATGTCTCCAGGTCAGGAAGAACGTAGGGTCCTCCCCATGCACCATGGCTTTAGGTCTGTCAGTAAAGACACAAGTGGTGGCTACTGCTACACTATCATTTTTTTAACGAATATATATTTTGTAAGCCAATGCTTCATCAGGTCAGACAGCTGTAAACCCGGTGGAATGAGTCATTCTGATACATCAAAATAGCTGGTCTGTAGGCTACTGGTGGTAATGGCTGGGTGTGCAGTGCATAAGGGATCCCAAGGTCTACACCTCAGCTTTCTCATTAGTCACAGCTATTATTAGTGGACCGTTTCATTTTGTTCTTGTGTATGTTATTGAGGGCTGGCCCCTGAGAGAGAGAGATTGTGCGGGTGTGAGAGAGAGAGAGAGAGAGAGAGAGAGAGCGACCGAGATGTGACAGCATTCCCTCCTCCATATGACCCCCTAGACAACAACAGAACCAACAAAAACAGGTCGCAACTCCTGCAGTTCTGTCGCACGCTGGGTATGTACATAGTCATTGGTAGGCTTCGAGGGGACTCCTATGGTAGGTACACCTATAGCTCATCTCTTGGCAGTAGTACTGTAGACTACTTTATCACTGACCTCTACCCAGAGTCCCTCAGAGCGTTCACAGTCAGCCCACTGACACCCCTATCAGATCACTGCAAAATCAGTCTACTTGAACAGAGCAACACTCAATCATGAGGCATCAAAACCAAAGGAACTGAATAATATTAAGAAATGCTATATATGGAAGGAAAGTAGTGTGGAAACCTACCAAAAAACAATTAGGCAACAACAAATTCAAGCCTTTTTAGACAACTTTCTGGACAAAACGTTCCACTGTAATAGTGAAGGTGTAAACTTGTCAGTAGAAAACCTAAACAGTATGTTTGACCTTCCCTATGAAATCCAAAAATTTCAAGCAGACAACTTAAGAAAATTATCAACAATAACAAATGGTTTCATGAAGAATGCAAAAACATAAGAAAGAAATTGAGAAACCTGTCCAACCAATAAAACTGGCCTTCTTTAGACTAGTTGAGTATTTGGATTATCGGCATTTTTGGGTTCAATTACAAGCTCAAAATGGCCAGAAACAAATAACTTTTTTCTGAAACTTGTCAGTCTATTCTTGTTCCGAGAAATGAAGGCTATTCCATGTGAGAAATTGCCAAGAAACTGAAGATCTCGTACAACGCTATGTACTACTCCCTTCACAGAACAGCGCAAACTGTCTCTAACCAGAATAGAAAGAGGAGTGGGAGGCCCCAGTGCACAACTGAGCAAGAGGACAAGTACATTAGTGTCTAGTTTGAGAAACAGACGCCTCACAAGTCCTCAACTGGCAGCTTCATTAAATAGTACCCGCAAAACATCAGTCTCAATGTCAACAGTGAAGAGGCGACTACGGGATGCTGGCCTTCTAGGCAGAGTTCCTCTGTCCAGTGTCTGTGTTCTTTTGCCCGTCTTAATCTTTTATTTTTATTGCCCAGTCTGAGATATGTATTTTTCTTTGCAACTCTGCCTAGAAGGCCAGCATCCCGGAGTCGCCTCTTCACTGTTGACGTTGAGACTGGTGTTTTGCGGGTACTATTTAATGAAGCTGCCATCACAGCAGCAATATTTGTGACCTGTTGCCACAAGAAAGTTAACCAGTGAAGAACAAACACGATTGTAAATACAACCCATATTTATGGTTATTTATTTTCCCTTTTGTACTTTAACTATTTGCACATCGTTACAACACTGTATATAGCCATAATATGACATTTGAAATGAATTTTTTCCTTTGGAACTTTTAGTCTAATGTTTACTGTACATTTTTTATTGTTGATTTCACTGGTTTATTATCTATTCCACATATGTTTCCCATGCCAATAAAGCCCTTTGAATTGAATTGAGAGCAAGAGAGAGAGGCAGAGAGAGAGAGGCAAAGAGAGAGGCAAAGAGAGAGGCAAAGAGAGAGGCAAAGAGAGAGGCAGAGAGAGAGAGGCAGAGAGAGAGGCAGAGAGTTAGAGAGAGGCGCAGAGAGAGGCGCAGAGAGAGAGGCAGAGAGAGAGAGAGGCGCAGACAGAGAGGGAGAGAGAGAGAGAGAGAGAGAGAGAGGCGCAGAGAGGCAGAGAGAGAGAGAGAGGCGCAGAGAGAGAGGCAGAGAGAGAGAGAGAGAGAGGCACAGAGAGAGAGGGAGAGAGAGAAAGATGCACAGAGAGAGAGGGAGAGAGAGAGAGGCGCAGAGAGAGAGACAGAAAGAGAGAGAGAGAGAGTTTGTGCTTGAGCTTGTGTGTCCACGGTAGATGGAAGAACGGGCAGTAGTGTTCCAGTGCTGTAACTAACCCACTTTAGTTGGCCCATTTTCACCCTGTAAGGTGTGTGCATGCATGCTCATAATATGTGTGGGTATGTGTGTGTGTGCTGGTGTGCAGTTTGTGCATGTGTGCATCTTATTAGTTAATACAATTTGAAGCGTTTCCATTAACCCCTGGTCGGGCTCCGTCCCGTATTTTTTTTTCAAATATAGGACTATGTTATATCGTTTTATAGATACACCTCTCCTGAATCGAACCACGTTGTCCGATTTCAAAAAGGCTTTACAGCAAAAGCAAAACATTAGATTATGTTAGAGGAGTATATCGTAAAAGTAGCCACATAGCCATTTTCTGACCAACCACATGCATCACAAATAACCAAAAAACAGCTAAATGCAGCACTAACCTTTGACAATCTTCATCAGATGACACTCCTAGGACATCATGTTACACAATACATGCATTCTTTTGTTCGATAAAGTTCATATTTATATATAAAAACAGCATTTTACATCGGCGCATAACGTTGACTAACTATTTTCCCTCAAATGCGTCCGGTGAAACAGCGCTGCAATTTACTAAATTACTATTCTAAAACATTTTTTAAATGTAATATTGTCATTCTAAGATTTATAGATTAGCATCTCTTGAAAGCACCTGCAATGCCAGATTTAAAAATAACTTTACTGGGTAATCACACTTTGCGATAAAAGGGGATGCGATACTCAGAAAATAGGCTACCGTTACAGGTCAGCGCCATCTTGGAACAATCGCATATCAAATCTACTCTTGTATACTATTGTCAATAATCCCTTACCTTTGATTATCTTCATCAGAAAGCACTTCCAGAAATCCCAGGTCCACAACAAATGTATTTTTGTTCGAAAAAGTTAATCCTTTACGTCCCAATAGCTTGTTCTTGTTAGCGCGTTCTGAAGGCTGCCGGCTTCATAATGGTGATGGCCCTCCTCATGTGACCACTTTCCACAGCCTCTCATTCTGTCAGTTTTCACAGTAGGAGACTCAAACCACTTTGTAAAGACTGGGGACATCTAGTGGAAGCAATAGGAAGTGGTCAATGAACCATTGCTCACGGTGTGATTTATAGGCAAAGTGATGAAGTTGAGTCCACAATTCAGAATTCCACATCCTGTTACAATCGGTCTCGGGGTTTTGACTGCCATATGAGTTCTGTTATACTCACAGACACCATTCAAACAGTTTTAGAAATTTTAGGGTGTTTTCTATCCACAAGTATTAATTATATGCATATCCTAGCTTCTGAGTTTGAGTAGGAGGCCGTTTAAAATGGGCACAAATTTTTTTTTTAATCGCTGTAGCGCCCCCTATCCTAGGCGACCGTCAAGAGGTTAACAGGTTCATTCCAGTTTTCACAACATAAACGCCTGTTTCTGACTGCAATCCTAGGATTTATTTTTGTGAATACAGTGAATACACCCCAGTACTGCATCTCAACTGGGTTTCATTACAAAACGTGCTCAATTGCGTCATTATTTATACAATATAACAGGATTTGATTCCTGTGAAATGATCAGGATTAACAGATTATGATATGGATGTGGTGATATAGCTTTACATTAATGTCAACTGGGGTTTATCCTGGAAAACAACTCCAATTGGTTCCGTGTTCAATCAGCTCCTTGCTTTATTAGATACAATGTCCTGTATTGAGTAACAACCAGTTGTTATCAGGCCCAATACCTCAGAATAACTGTGTGTGGGTGTGTGTGTGTGTGCGTATGTATATTTCAGAACAGCGCCATCTGGGTTTGATAGCCTTTCTCTTGTCAATGATTTAATGTATGTTGTCGTGTCTGGATTCAAATGAGGCTATCTGGACAGTCTCCAGGGGTAGACAGAAAGCAGGTGTGTGTGTGTGTGTGTGTGTGTGTGTGTGTGTGTGTGTGTGTGTGTGTGTGTGTGTGCGCGCTGCGTGTACATGTGTGTGTGAGCAAACAGATACATTAAGATATAACACACACTCGAGTGATGATGTCATCCTGTATGGCTGACTGGATAACTGATTCGGTTTTAAGCTCGCTCTGACACTGACACTGATATAATCACAGAGTAAATAGCTTTTTAAACATTTCTGCATGCCTGTAATATCATATTTGTTCTGTCTCCATTCCAGAATGGAACAAATGGATTGGGCATATAGTGTCGATCCTAAATTGGTGCCAATACATTTTGTTCTGTTGATAACTCTCCTACTGTAATGCTTGTGATAATCATAAAGTACTAGGTAGTACATATAGAGTCGGTTTCTTGAATATAGATGAAGCGTAATCCTGGACTAAAAAGCATTCTCCAAGGAGAATCTCCATTCAAAGTGCATTTTAGTCTAGGATTTGGCTTAGTCTGAGTCCAGGAAACCGTCCCAAATTACATAGAGTAGTACATGTATTACATACAGTACCTAATCTATATGGTTATCTACAGTCTAAACACACTGCTTATTTAGGATACATTTTTCATCACGCAATATTCAGTAATACTATATATACACAGTACATCATGATATAAACAGGTGTCACGACTTCTGCCGAAGTCGGTCCCTCTCCTTGTTCGGGCGGCGTTCGGCGGTCGACGTCACTGGCCTTCTAGCCATCACCGATCCGCTTTTAATTTTCCATTTGTTTTGTCTTTGTTTTACACACCTGGTTTCAATTCCCCAATTACATGTTCATTATTTAACCCTCTGTTTTCCCCATGGTTTTTGTGCGTGTTTGTTTTATGTATTTCGGTCCTTTTGTGTGGGCTTGGTATTACATGTACTTGGTACTTTTGAGTAAAGTTACTTTTATTACTGATCTCTGCTGTCCTGCGTCTGACTCCTCTGCACCAGCTACACCCAGACCTTTACAACAGGTTTATTCTGGATGTTTTAGCAAATGTTTTCTCTTGTCCAGCATTTACTCTCTTGTCCATCATTGGGAAGAAATGATCTGAAGTATTCATGCATACTGTTGCTCTTTCTGATTTTGGTGTCAGTGTAGCAGATTTGGTGAGCTAGTTAGCTGTGAACGCTAGCAGCCATCGTGCTGTGACATCATTGTGACTTCACTCCCCATGACAGCTGCATTCAATTGTTGGTCATGGAGTGACAGGCTTGACTCTTGGGCCCAGTCCCAAATTTACCTCTAAACCCTACACCCTATGCACTTGGAGATCTCTGAGAGGATTTGACATGTGTAAGTAATATAAAAGTAGCTGCATCTTGTCCTCTGATAGACTAGGTGGAAATTTCACCATATTACTTACACTAATCAAATCCTCTCAGATCTCCACAAGTGAATGGGGTGTAGGTTTTAGGGGTCGATTTGGGATCGGGCCTTGTTCCGTCGGCTAGTACAGTTGACTTGAGTAGTAAAGTGATATCATGCAGAGGGCCCCAGGTTCGTGTCTCGGGTCAGGAGGACAGGCACAGAGCGCCAGCACCTCTTTTAGGGAAAAATGTGAAATGTTGACCACACTTTTAATAATGGTTATAGCAAAAGCATTTCTTTATTGAAAGATGTATTTTCAGACAGGGATAGTGTGAAATGAGAAACAGAGCGAGTGAGATGGACCAGAATTCGTACCCATGCTGGAGTTGTATATGTGCTGCAGGCAGCGTTACCCACTAGACCAGGATTCGTACCTATGGTGGGGTTATGTATGTGCTGCAGGCGGTGTTACCCACTAGACCAGGATTCATACCCATGATGGGGTTATATATGTGCTGCAGGCGGCGTTACCCACTAGACCAGGATTCATACCCATACTGGGGTTATATATGTGCTGCAGGCGGCGTTACCCACTAGACCAGGATTCATACCTATGGTGGGGTTATGTATGTGCTGCAGGCGGTGTTACCCACTAGACCAGGATTCATACCCATGATGGGGTTATATATGTGCTGCAGGCGGCGTTACCCACTAGACCAGGATTCATACCCATGCTGGGGTTATATTTGTGCTGCAGGCGGCGTTACCCACTAGAACAGGATTCATACCCATGCTGGGGTTATATACTGTATGTGCTGCAGGTGGCGTTACCCACTAGAACAGGATTGATACCCATGCTGGGGTTATATACTGTATGTGCTGCAGGTGGTGTTACCCACTAGACCAGGATTCATACCCATGCTGGGGTTATATTTGTGCTGCAGGCGGCGTTACCCACTAGAACAGGATTCATACCCATGCTGGGGTTATATACTGTATGTGCTGCAGGTGGCGTTACCCACTAGAACAGGATTGATACCCATGCTGGGGTTATATACTGTATGTGCTGCAGGTGGTGTTACCCACTAGAACAGGATTGATACCCATGCTGGGGTTATATACTGTATGTGCTGCAGGTGGCGTTACCCACTAGAACAGGATTCATACCCATGCTGGGGTTATATATGTGCAGCAGGTAGCGTTACCCACAAGAACAGGATTCATACACATGCTGGGGTTATATACTGTATGTGCTGCAGGTGGTGTTACCCACTAGAACAGGATTGATACCCATGCTGGGGTTATATACTGTATGTGCTGCAGGTGGCGTTACCCACTAGAACAGGATTCATACCCATGCTGGGGTTATATATGTGCAGCAGGTAGCGTTACCCACAAGAACAGGATTCATACACATGCTGGGGTTATATACTGTATGTGCTGCAGGTGGCGTTACCCACTAGAACAGTGGGTAACGCCACCTGCTGGGGTTATATACTGTATGTGCTGCAGGTAGCCTTACCCACTAGAACAGGATTCATACCCATGCTGGGGTTATATATGTGCTGCAGGCGGCGTTACCGATTAGAACAGGATTCATACCCAGGCTGGGGTTATATACTGTATGTGCTGCAGGTGGCGTTACCCACTAGAACAGGATTTATTGTCAAGTCCTGACCAGTAAAGGGGTCATTTGTAATTGTAGTATGGTCAGGGCGTGGTAGGGGGTGTTTGTTTTGTGTGTTTTGGGGTTTTTGGTTCTAGGGGATTTTGGTTCTAGTTTTCTATTTCTATGTTTCTTTTTCTATGTGTGGCCAGGTATGGCTTCCAATCAGAGGCAGGTGTCTTTCGTTGTCTCTGATTGGAAGCCATACTTAGGCAGCTTGTTTTTCCTGTGTTTTTGTGGGTGGTTATGGAACTGTTTCATCGTCTGTTTATTTTGTTTTGAGTGTTCTTTCTAAATAAAGAAGAAAGATGAGCACTATACCCGCTGCATTTTGGTCACCGTTCATCGATGCCTATGACAGAACCACCCACCAAAGAAGGACCAAGCCGCAGAGGAAGGAGCAGCAGGAGAAGTATTTGGAGTCATGGACGTGGGAGGAGATCCTCGATGGCAAGGGTCCATGGAGCCAGGCTGGGGAGTACCAGCGCCCGAAGGCGGAGCTGGAAGAAGCAAAGCTGGAACGACGGAGGTATGACGCGTTGTATCCTCCTATTCAGGAGGTGGAGAGGCAGCCCCCAAAAATGTTTTGGTGGGGGCATAAGGGGAGTGTTGCTAGGTCAGGGGGGAACCCTGACCTAACTTCCCGGGCTATTCGGAGGGAGCCGTGGAGCAAACCGGAGCCGAGAAAGGAGTCGAGCGCCGAGCTTGACGCGAGATTCCTGAAGGAGGTACTGTCAGAGAGGGCACGACTGAGCAGGAGTGCAGAGGGCGAGCGATGTATTACGGGGTGATGCGCACTATCTCGCCCATCCGCACGCACAGTCCGGTGTGGTTGCCGTGCTAGAGTTGGCACTCAGCCAGGAAGGAGTGTGCCTGCTCAACACATCTGGCCGCCAGTGCGTCTCCTCGGCCCAGCTTATCCTGCGCCTGCTCTACGCAGGGCAGCCCTCATCCCCCAGCACAGCCCAGCTCGCCCTGTGCCAGCGCTCCGCCCGTGCTGGGCTACAGGGACCATCCAGCCAGGACGGAGTGTGCCAGCCCTGAGCTCCAGACCACCGGTGTGCCTCCACGGCCCAGTGTGCCTCGTGCCTGCTCTGCGCACCCAGTCTCCTGTAAGTCTTCCCAGTCCGGGGAGACCGGTCCCAGCTCAACTCAGGAGGGCTCCAGTGACGCTCCTCAGCCCGGAGCCTCCAGTGACGCTTCTCAGCCCGGAGCCTCCAGCGACGCTCCCCAGTCAGGAGCCTTCAGCGACGCTCCCCAGTCAGGAGCCTCCAGTGATGCTCCTCAACCCGGAGCATCCAGCGCCACTCCTCAGCCCGGAGCCTCCAGCGACGCTCCCCAGCCAGGAGCCTCCAGCGATGCTCCCCAGCTCGGAGCCTCCAGTGACGCTCCTCAGCCTGGATCCTCCAGCAACGATCCTCAGCCCGGAGCCTCCAGCGACGCTCCCCAGTCAGGAGCCTCCAGTGACGCTCCCCATTCAGGAGCCTCCAGCGATGCTCCTCAGCCCGGAGCCTCCAACGACGCTCCTCAGCCAGGAGCCTCCAGCGACGCTCCCCAGCCTGGAGCCTCCAGCAACGCTCCTCAGCCCAGAGCCTCCAGCGACGCTCCTCAGCCCGGAGCCTCCAGCGACGCTCCTCAGCCCGGGGCCTCCAGCGACGCCTCTCCGCCTAGGGTCTTCGGAATGGGAGCTATGCCCGGAGCCAGAGCCACCTCCGTAGTGGGAGGATTGGCGAAGGGGGGGTGTAGCACAGGAACCGTCATTGACGGTGGCCACCCTCCCTTCCCTCCCTTTAGGTTTGGGGTTGGTTTTGTGGGTTTTTTTGTTTTGGAGGTGCAGTCGTGGTCTGCACCTTTGGGGGGGGGGGGGTACTGTCTTGTCCTGACCAGTAAAGGGGTCATTTGTAATTGTAGTAGGGTCAGGGCGTGGCAGGGGGTGTTTGTTTTGTGTGTTTTGGGGTTTTTGGTTCTAGGGGATTTTGGTTCTAGTTTTCTATTTCTATGTTTCTTTTTCTATGTGTGGGCAGGTATGGCTTCCAATCAGAGGCAGGTGTCTTTCGTTGTCTCTGATTGGAAGCCATACTTAGGCAGCCTGTTTTTTCCTTTGGGTTTGTGGGTGGTTATTTTCTGTATAGCCTGTGTGCCTTATGGAACTGTTTCATTGTCTGTTTATTTTGTTTTGAGTGTTCTTTCAAATAAAGAGGAAAGATGAGCACTATACCCGCTGCATTTTGGTCACCGTTCATCGACGCCTATGACATTTATACCCATGCTGGGGTTATATGTGTGTATATATTACCCACTAGACCAGCCTCAAGCACTTAGCACAAGCATTTCTATTAAATAAAGAATTTCTGTTGACATTACATAATTTGTATTACGTGGTGACATAATGGTCCTTAAGTATGCATAATAAGTGTACTGTTGATGTAAGAGGTTTTATGTTGAACATACTATCCCAGGGCTGATAACACTCCAGCACATACTCCTAAATGATACTATCCCAGGGCTGCTAACACTCCAATACATACTCCTAAATGATACTATCCCAGGGCTGCTAACACTCCAGCACATACTCCTAAATGATACTATCCCAGGGCTGTTAACACTCCAGCACATACTCCTAAATGATACTGTCCCAGGGCTGCTAACACTCCAGCACATACTCCAAAATGATACTATCCCAGGGCTGCTAACACTCCTGCACATACTCCTAAATGATACTATCCCAGGGCTGCTAACACTCCAGCACATACTCCAAAATGATACTATCCCAGGGCTGCTAACACTCCAGCACATACTCCTAAATGATACTATCCCAGGGCTGCTAACACTCCAGCACATACTCCTAAATGATACTATCCCAGGGCTGCTAACACTCCAGCACATACTCCTAAATGATACTATCCCAGGGCTGCTAACACTCCAGCACATACTCCTAAATGATACTATCCCAGGGCTGCTAACACTCCAGCACATACTCCTAAATGATACTATCCCAGGGCTGTTAACACTCCAGCACATACTCCTAAATGATACTGTCCCAGGGCTGCTAACACTCCAGCACATACTCCAAAATGATACTATCCCAGGGCTGCTAACACTCCAGCACATACTCCTAAATGATACTATCCCAGGGCTGCTAACACTCCAGCACATACTCCTAAATGATACTATCCCAGGGCTGCTAACACTCCAGCACATACTCCTAAATGATACTATCCCAGGGCTGCTAACACTCCAGCACATACTCCTAAATGATACTATCCCAGGGCTGCTAACACTCCTGCACATACTCCTAAATGATACTATCCCAGGGCTGCTAACACTCCAGCACATACTCCTAAATGATACTATCCCAGGGCTGCTAACACTCCAGCACATACTCCTAAATGATACTATCCCAGGGCTGCTAACACTCCAGCACATACTCCTAAATGATACTATCCCAGGGCTGTTAACACTCCAGCACATACTCCTAAATGATACTATCCCAGGGCTGCTAACACTCCAGCACATACTCCTAAATGATACTATCCCAGGGCTGCTAACACTCCTGCACATACTCCTAAATGATACTATCCCAGGGCTGCTAACACTCCAGCACATACTCCTAAATGATACTATCCCAGGGCTGCTAACACTCCAGCACATACTCCTAAATGATACTATCCCAGGGCTGCTAACACTCCAGCACATACTCCTAAATGATACTATCCCAGGGCTGTTAACACTCCAGCACATACTCCTAAATGATACTATCCCAGGGCTGCTAACACTCCAGCACATACTCCTAAATGATACTATCCCAGGGCTGCTAACACTCCAGCACATACTCCTAAATGATACTATCCCAGGGCTGCTAACACTCCAGCACATACTCCTAAATGATACTATCCCAGGGCTGTTAACACTCCAGCACATACTCCTAAATGATACTATCCCAGGGCTGTTAACACTCCAGCACATACTCCTAAATGATCTGTCTAACTATGCAGTCAAGAATGGAACAACAGCACAGTGAGCAAAGCAATATTTTTGGCCCGTTTGAGTAAGTCGAATACATTTCCAGTGATTTTTCACGACCGAAGAAGACTTTCTAGCTAACAACAATTGTTTTGTGTTTCTGAGCTTTTGAGTGTGTGTGTGTGTGTGTTTGTGTGTGCGTACTCCTCTGTGAGTGTGTTATCTGTATACATGTGCGTGCGTGTGTATACATGTGCGTGCGTGTGTACGTACACATGCTAGTGTGTGTGTGTTTGCATTTGTGCATGCATGGGTGTGTTTTTGCATGGTCATGCATGTAAAATGACAGGCAACTCTGCATTTGAGAATGGTTGGCTAAAATACTGCTTCAGAGAGGCTGTGATAAATTGGGTCAGTATTACAAATGTCCCAGGTATGAGAAAGAGAGAGAGCGAGAAAGAGAGAGAGAGAAATAGCAAGAGAGAGAGAGAAACATCTGGTTGAAAGAAAGAAAAAAGGACAGGAGGGAGGGAAATAAATCTGTGTTTATGGCATGAGTCTTTTACAAGTGAGTATGGTCTCCACAGCAGTCTCCACATTCTGGTCTCACTCTGGTCTAATTATTGTATTCACTCAGATCCAGTCATGTCAGAACAGTGATTACTGTATTAACTCAGATCCAGTCACGTCAGACCAGTGATTACTGTATTAACTCAGATCCAGTCACGTCAGAGCAGTGATTACTGTATTAACTCAGATCCAGTCGTGTCAGACCAGTGATTACTGTATTAATTCAGATCCAGTTGTGTCAGACCAGTGATTACTGTATTAACTCAGATCCAGTCACGTCAGAGCAGTGATTACTGTATTAACTCAGATCCAGTCGTGTCAGACCAGTGATTACTGTATTAACTCAGATCCAGTCACGTCAGACCAGTGATTACTGTATTAACTCAGATCCAGTCGTGTCAGACCAGTGATTACTGTATTAACTCAGATCCAGTTGTGTCAGACCAGTGATTACTGTATTAACTCAGATCCAGTCACGTCAGACCAGTGATTACTGTATTAACTCAGATCCAGTCATGTCAGAGCAGTGATTACTGTATTAACTCAGATCCAGTTGTGTCAGACCAGTGATTACTGTATTAACTCAGATCCAGTCATGTCAGAACAGTGATTACTGTATTAAGTCAGATCCAGTCACGTCAGACCAGTGATTACTGTATTAACTCAGATCCAGTCGTGTCAGACCAGTGATTACTGTATTAACTCAGATCCAGTCATGTCAGACCAGTGATTACTGTATTAACTCAGATCCAGTCACGTCAGAGCAGTGATTACTGTATTAACTCAGATCCAGTCGTGTCAGACCAGTGATTACTATATTAATTCAGATCCAGTCGTGTCAGACCAGTGATTACTGTATTAACTCAGATCCAGTCACGTCAGACCAGTGATTACTGTATTAACTCAGATCCAGTCACGTCAGAGCAGTGATTACTGTATTAACTCAGATCCAGTCGTGTCAGACCAGTGATTACTGTATTAATTCAGATCCAGTTGTGTCAGACCAGTGATTACTGTATTAACTCAGATCCAGTCACGTCAGAGCAGTGATTACTGTATTAACTCAGATCCAGTCGTGTCAGACCAGTGATTACTGTATTAACTCAGATCCAGTCACGTCAGACCAGTGATTACTGTATTAACTCAGATCCAGTCATGTCAGACCAGTGATTACTGTATTAACTCAGATCCAGTTGTGTCATACCAGTGATTACTGTATTAACTCAGATCCAGTCACGTCAGAGCAGTGATTACTGTAGTAACTCAGATCCAGTCGTGTCAGACCAGTGATTACTGTATTAACTCAGATCCAGTTGTGTCAGACCAGTGATTACTGTATTAACTCAGATCCAGTCACGTCAGACCAGTGATTACTGTATTAACTCAGATCCAGTCACTTCAGACCAGTGATTACTGTATTAACTCAGATCCAGTCGTGTCAGACCAGTTATTACTGTATTAACTCAGATCCAGTCGTGTCAGACCAGTGATTACTGTATTAACTCAGATCCAGTCACGTCAGAGCAGTGATTACTGTAGTAACTCAGATCCAGTCGTGTCAGAGCAGTGATTACTGTATTAACTCAGATCCAGTCGTGTCAGACCAGTTATTACTGTATTAAGTCAGATCCAGTCATGTCAGACCAGTGATTACTGTATTAACTCAGATCCAGTTGTGTCAGACCAGTGATTACTGTATTAACTCAGATCCAGTCATGTCAGAACAGTGATTACTGTATTAACTCAGATCCAGTCACGTCAGAGCAGTGATTACTGTATTAACTCAGATCCAGTCGTGTCAGACCAGTGATTACTGTATTAATTCAGATCCAGTTGTGTCAGACCAGTGATTACTGTATTAACTCAGATCCAGTCACGTCAGAGCAGTGATTACTGTATTAACTCAGATCCAGTCGTGTCAGACCAGTGATTACTGTATTAACTCAGATCCAGTCAAGTCAGACCAGTGATTACTGTATTAACTCAGATCCAGTCATGTCAGACCAGTGATTACTGTATTAACTCAGATCCAGTTGTGTCAGACCAGTGATTACTGTATTAACTCAGATCCAGTCGTGTCAGAGCAGTGATTACTGTAGTAACTCAGATCCAGTCGTGTCAGACCAGTGATTACTGTATTAACTCAGATCCAGTTGTGTCAGACCAGTGATTACTGTATTAACTCAGATCCAGTCACGTCAGACCAGTGATTACTGTATTAACTCAGATCCAGTCACGTCAGACCAGTGATTACTGTATTAACTCAGATCCAGTCGTGTCAGACCAGTTATTACTGTATTAACTCAGATCCAGTCGTGTCAGACCAGTGATTACTGTATTAACTCAGATCCAGTCGTGTCAGACCAGTTATTACTGTATTAAGTCAGATCCAGTCATGTCAGAGCAGTGATTACTGTATTAACTCAGATCCAGTTGTGTCAGACCAGTGATTACTGTATTAACTCAGATCCAGTCATGTCAGAACAGTGATTACTGTATTAAGTCAGATCCAGTCACGTCAGACCAGTGATTACTGTATTAACTCAGATCCAGTCGTGTCAGACCAGTGATTACTGTATTAACTCAGATCCAGTCATGTCAGACCAGTGATTACTGTATTAACTCAGATCCAGTCACGTCAGAGCAGTGATTACTGTATTAACTCAGATCCAGTCGTGTCAGACCAGTGATTACTATATTAATTCAGATCCAGTCGTGTCAGACCAGTGATTACTGTATTAACTCAGATCCAGTCACATCAGACCAGTGATTACTGTATTAACTCAGATCCAGTCACGTCAGAGCAGTGATTACTGTATTAACTCAGATCCAGTTGTGTCAGACCAGTGATTACTGTATTAACTCAGATCCAGTCACGTCAGACCAGTGATTACTGTATTAACTCAGATCCAGTCACTTCAGACCAGTGATTACTGTATTAACTCAGATCCAGTCGTGTCAGACCAGTTATTACTGTATTAACTCAGATCCAGTCGTGTCAGACCAGTGATTACTGTATTAACTCAGATCCAGTCACGTCAGAGCAGTGATTACTGTAGTAACTCAGATCCAGTCGTGTCAGAGCAGTGATTACTGTATTAACTCAGATCCAGTCGTGTCAGACCAGTTATTACTGTATTAAGTCAGATCCAGTCATGTCAGACCAGTGATTACTGTATTAACTCAGATCCAGTTGTGTCAGACCAGTGATTACTGTATTAACTCAGATCCAGTCATGTCAGAACAGTGATTACTGTATTAACTCAGATCCAGTCACGTCAGAGCAGTGATTACTGTATTAACTCAGATCCAGTCGTGTCAGACCAGTGATTACTGTATTAATTCAGATCCAGTTGTGTCAGACCAGTGATTACTGTATTAACTCAGATCCAGTCACGTCAGAGCAGTGATTACTGTATTAACTCAGATCCAGTCGTGTCAGACCAGTGATTACTGTATTAACTCAGATCCAGTCAAGTCAGACCAGTGATTACTGTATTAACTCAGATCCAGTCATGTCAGACCAGTGATTACTGTATTAACTCAGATCCAGTTGTGTCAGACCAGTGATTACTGTATTAACTCAGATCCAGTCGTGTCAGAGCAGTGATTACTGTAGTAACTCAGATCCAGTCGTGTCAGACCAGTGATTACTGTATTAACTCAGATCCAGTTGTGTCAGACCAGTGATTACTGTATTAACTCAGATCCAGTCACGTCAGACCAGTGATTACTGTATTAACTCAGATCCAGTCACGTCAGACCAGTGATTACTGTATTAATTCAGATCCAGTCGTGTCAGACCAGTTATTACTGTATTAACTCAGATCCAGTCGTGTCAGACCAGTGATTACTGTATTAACTCAGATCCAGTCGTGTCAGACCAGTTATTACTGTATTAAGTCAGATCCAGTCATGTCAGAGCAGTGATTACTGTATTAACTCAGATCCAGTTGTGTCAGACCAGTGATTACTGTATTAACTCAGATCCAGTCATGTCAGAACAGTGATTACTGTATTAAGTCAGATCCAGTCACGTCAGACCAGTGATTACTGTATTAACTCAGATCCAGTCGTGTCAGACCAGTGATTACTGTATTAACTCAGATCCAGTCATGTCAGACCAGTGATTACTGTATTAACTCAGATCCAGTCACGTCAGAGCAGTGATTACTGTATTAACTCAGATCCAGTCGTGTCAGACCAGTGATTACTATATTAATTCAGATCCAGTCGTGTCAGACCAGTGATTACTGTATTAACTCAGATCCAGTCACATCAGACCAGTGATTACTGTATTAACTCAGATCCAGTCACGTCAGAGCAGTGATTACTGTATTAACTCAGATCCAGTCGTGTCAGACCAGTGATTACTGTATTAATTCAGATCCAGTTGTGTCAGACCAGTGATTACTGTATTAACTCAGATCCAGTCACGTCAGAGCAGTGATTACTGTATTAACTCAGATCCAGTCGTGTCAGACCAGTGATTACTGTATTAACTCAGATCCAGTCACGTCAGACCAGTGATTACTGTATTAACTCAGATCCAGTTATGTCAGACCAGTGATTACTGTATTAACTCAGATCCAGTTGTGTCATACCAGTGATTACTGTATTAACTCAGATCCAGTCACGTCAGAGCAGTGATTACTGTAGTAACTCAGATCCAGTCGTGTCAGACCAGTGATTACTGTATTAACTCAGATCCAGTTGTGTCAGACCAGTGATTACTGTATTAACTCAGATCCAGTCCCGTCAGACCAGTGATTACTGTATTAACTCAGATCCAGTCACTTCAGACCAGTGATTACTGTATTAACTCAGATCCAGTCGTGTCAGACCAGTTATTACTGTATTAACTCAGATCCAGTCGTGTCAGACCAGTGATTACTGTATTAACTCAGATCCAGTCACGTCAGAGCAGTGATTACTGTAGTAACTCAGATCCAGTCGTGTCAGAGCAGTGATTACTGTATTAACTCAGATCCAGTCGTGTCAGACCAGTTATTACTGTATTAAGTCAGATCCAGTCATGTCAGACCAGTGATTACTGTATTAACTCAGATCCAGTTGTGTCAGACCAGTGATTACTGTATTAACTCAGATCCAGTCATGTCAGAACAGTGATTACTGTATTAACTCAGATCCAGTCACGTCAGAGCAGTGATTACTGTATTAACTCAGATCCAGTCGTGTCAGACCAGTGATTACTGTATTAATTCAGATCCAGTTGTGTCAGACCAGTGATTACTGTATTAACTCAGATCCAGTCACGTCAGAGCAGTGATTACTGTATTAACTCAGATCCAGTCGTGTCAGACCAGTGATTACTGTATTAACTCAGATCCAGTCAAGTCAGACCAGTGATTACTGTATTAACTCAGATCCAGTCATGTCAGACCAGTGATTACTGTATTAACTCAGATCCAGTTGTGTCAGACCAGTGATTACTGTATTAACTCAGATCCAGTCACGTCAGAGCAGTGATTACTGTATTAACTCAGATCCAGTCATGTCAGACCAGTGATTACTGTATTAACTCAGATTCAGTTGTGTCAGACCAGTGATTACTGTATTAACTCAGATCCAGTCACGTCAGACCAGTGATTACTGTATTAACTCAGATCCAGTCACGTCAGACCAGTGATTACTGTATTAACTCAGATCCAGTCGTGTCAGACCAGTTATTACTGTATTAACTCAGATCCAGTCGTGTCAGACCAGTGATTACTGTATTAACTCAGATCCAGTCGTGTCAGACCAGTTATTACTGTATTAAGTCAGATCCAGTCATGTCAGACCAGTGATTACTGTATTAACTCAGATCCAGTTGTGTCAGACCAGTGATTACTGTATTAACTCAGATCCAGTCATGTCAGAACAGTGATTACTGTATTAAGTCAGATCCAGTCACGTCAGACCAGTGATTACTGTATTATCTCAGATCCAGTCGTGTCAGACCAGTGATTACTGTATTAACTCAGATCCAGTCACGTCAGACCAGTGATTACTGTATTAACTCAGATCCATTCATGTCAGACCAGTGATTACTGTATTAACTCAGATCCAGTCACGTCAGACCAGTGATTACTGTATTAACTCAGATCCAGTCATGTCAGAGCAGTTATTACTGTATTAACTCAGATCCAGTCACGTCAGACCAGTGATTACTGTATTAACTCAGATCCAGTCACGTCAGAGCAGTGATTACTGTATTAACTCAGATCCAGTCGTGTCAGACCAGTGATTACTGTATTAACTCAGATCCAGTCGTGTCAGACCAGTGATTACTGTATTAACTCAGATCCAGTCACGTCAGAGCAGTGATTACTGTATTAACTCAGATCCAGTCGTGTCAGACCAGTGATTACTGTATTAACTCAGATCCAGTCATGTCAGACCAGTGATTACTGTATTAACTCAGATCCAGTCACGTCAGACCAGTGATTACTGTATTAATTCAGATCCAGTCGTGTCAGACCAGTGATTACTGTATTAACTCAGATCCAGTCACGTCAGACCAGTGATTACTGTATTAACTCAGATCCAGTCACGTCAGAGCAGTGATTACTGTATTAACTCAGATCCAGTCACGTCAGAGCAGTGATTACTGTATTAACTCAGATCCAGTCGTGTCAGACCAGTGATTACTGTATTAACTCAGATCCAGTCACGTCAGACCAGTGATTACTGTATTAACTCAGATCCAGTCGTGTCAGACCAGTGATTACTGTATTAACTCAGATCCAGTTGTGTCAGACCAGTGATTACTGTATTAACTCAGATCCAATCACATCAGACCAGTGATTACTGTATTAACTCAGATCCAGTCATGTCAGAGCAGTGATTACTGTATTAACTCAGATCCAGTTGTGTCAGATCAGTGATTACTGTATTAACTCAGATCCAGTCATGTCAGAACAGTGATTACTGTATTAAGTCAGATCCAGTCACGTCAGACCAGTGATTACTGTATTAACTCAGATCCAGTCGTGTCAGACCAGTGATTACTGTATTAACTCAGATCCAGTCACGTCAGACCAGTGATTACTGTATTAACTCAGATCCATTCATGTCAGACCAGTGATTACTGTATTAACTCAGATCCAGTCACGTCAGACCAGTGATTACTGTATTAACTCAGATCCAGTCATGTCAGAGCAGTTATTACTGTATTAACTCAGATCCAGTCACGTCAGACCAGTGATTACTGTATTAACTCAGATCCAGTCACGTCAGAGCAGTGATTACTGTATTAACTCAGATCCAGTCGTGTCAGACCAGTGATTACTGTATTAACTCAGATCCAGTCATGTCAGACCAGTGATTACTGTATTAACTCAGATCCAGTCGTGTCAGACCAGTGATTACTGTATTAACTCAGATCCAGTCACGTCAGAGCAGTGATTACTGTATTAACTCAGATCCAGTCGTGTCAGACCAGTGATTACTGTATTAACTCAGATCCAGTCATGTCAGACCAGTGATTACTGTATTAACTCAGATCCAGTCACGTCAGAGCAGTGATTACTGTATTAACTCAGATCCAGTCATGTCAGACCAGTGATTACTGTATTAACTCAGATCCAGTCACGTCAGACCATTGATTACTGTATTAATTCAGATCCAGTCGTGTCAGACCAGTGATTACTGTATTAACTCAGATCCAGTCACGTCAGACCAGTGATTACTGTATTAACTCAGATCCAGTCACGTCAGAGCAGTGATTACTGTATTAACTCAGATCCAGTCACGTCAGAGCAGTGATTACTGTATTAACTCAGATCCAGTCGTGTCAGACCAGTGATTACTGTATTAACTCAGATCCAGTCACGTCAGACCAGTGATTACTGTATTAACTCAGATCCAGTCGTGTCAGACCAGTGATTACTGTATTAACTCAGATCCAGTTGTGTCAGACCAGTGATTACTGTATTAACTCAGATCCAGTCACGTCAGACCAGTGATTACTGTATTAACTCAGATCCAGTCATGTCAGAGCAGTGATTACTGTATTAACTCAGATCCAGTTGTGTCAGATCAGTGATTACTGTATTAACTCAGATCCAGTCATGTCAGAACAGTGATTACTGTATTAAGTCAGATCCAGTCACGTCAGACCAGTGATTACTTTATTAACTCAGATCCAGTCGTGTCAGACCAGTGATTACTGTATTAACTCAGATCCAGTCACGTCAGACCAGTGATTACTGTATTAACTCAGATCCAGTCGTGTCAGACCAGTGATTACTGTATTAACTCAGATCCAGTCATGTCAGACCAGTGATTACTGTATTAACTCAGATCCAGTCACGTCAGAGCAGTGATTACTGTATTAACTCAGATCCAGTCGTGTCAGACCAGTGATTACTGTATTAATTCAGATCCAGTCGTGTCAGACCAGTGATTACTGTATTAACTCAGATCCAGTCACGTCAGACCAGTGATTACTGTATTAACTCAGATCCAGTCACGTCAGAGCAGTGATTACTGTATTAACTCAGATCCAGTCGTGTCAGACCAGTGATTACTGTATTAATTCAGATCCAGTTGTGTCAGACCAGTGATTACTGTATTAACTCAGATCCAGTCACGTCAGAGCAGTGATTACTGTATTAACTCAGATCCAGTCGTGTCAGACCAGTGATTACTGTATTAACTCAGATCCAGTCACGTCAGACTAGTGATTACTGTATTAACTCAGATCCAGTCATGTCAGACCAGTGATTACTGTATTAACTCAGATCCAGTTGTGTCAGACCAGTGATTACTGTATTAACTCAGATCCAGTCACGTCAGAGCAGTGATTACTGTAGTAACTCAGATCCAGTCGTGTCAGACCAGTGATTACTGTATTAACTCAGATCCAGTCACGTCAGACCAGTGATTACTGTTTTAACTCAGATCCAGTCACGTCAGACCAGTGATTACTGTATTAACTCAGATCCAGTCGTGTCAGACCAGTTATTACTGTATTAACTCAGATCCAGTCGTGTCAGACCAGTGATTACTGTATTAACTCAGATCCAGTCGTGTCAGACCAGTTATTACTGTATTAAGTCAGATCCAGTCATGTCAGAGCAGTTATTACTGTATTAAGTCAGATCCAGTCATGTCAGAGCAGTTATTACTGTATTAACTCAGATCCAGTCACGTCAGACCAGTGATTACTGTATTAACTCAGATCCAGTCATGTCAGAACAGTGATTACTGTATTAAGTCAGATCCAGTCACGTCAGACCAGTGATTACTGTATTAACTCAGATCCAGTCGTGTCAGACCAGTGATTACTGTATTAACTCAGATCCAGTCACGTCAGACCAGTGATTACTGTATTAACTCAGATCCAGTCACGTCAGACCAGTGATTACTGTATTAACTCAGATCCAGTCACGTCAGACCAGTGATTACTGTATTAACTCAGATCCAGTCACGTCAGACCAGTGATTACTGTATTAACTCAGATCCAGTCACGTCAGACCAGTGATTACTGTATTAACTCAGATCCAGTCGTGTCAGACCAGTGATTACTGTATTAACTCAGATCCAGTCGTGTCAGACCAGTGATTACTGAATTAACTCAGATCCAGTCTTGTCAGACCAGTTATTACTGTATTAACTCAGATCCAGTCTTGTCAGACCAGTTATTACTGTATTAACTCAGATCCAGTCATGTCAGAGCAGTTATTACTGTATTAACTCAGATCCAGTCACGTCAGACCAGTGATTACTGTATTAACTCAGATCCAGTCACGTCAGAGCAGTGATTACTGTATTAACTCAGATCCAGTCGTGTCAGACCAGTGATTACTGTATTAACTCAGATCCAGTCATGTCAGACCAGTGATTACTGTATTAACTCAGATCCAGTCGTGTCAGACCAGTGATTACTGTATTAACTCAGATCCAGTCACGTCAGAGCAGTGATTACTGTATTAACTCAGATCCAGTCGTGTCAGACCAGTGATTACTGTATTAACTCAGATCCAGTCATGTCAGACCCGTGATTACTGTATTAACTTAGATCCAGTCATGTCAGAGCAGTGATTACTGTATTAACTCAGATCCAGTCATGTCAGACCAGTGATTACTGTATTAACTCAGATCCAGTCGTGTCAGACCAGTGATTACTGTATTAACTCAGATCCAGTCATGTCAGAGCAGTTATTACTGTATTAACTCAGATCCAGTCACGTCAGACCAGTGATTACTGTATTAACTCAGATCCAGTCACGTCAGAGCAGTGATTACTGTATTAACTCAGATCCAGTCATGTCAGACCAGTGATTACTGTATTAACTCAGATCCAGTAGTGTCAGACCAGTGATTACTGTATTAACTCATATCCAGTCATGTCAGACCAGTGATTACTGTATTAACTCAGATCCAGTCATGTCAGAGCAGTGATTACTGTATTAACTCAGATCCAGTCGTGTCAGACCAGTGATTACTGTATTAACTCAGATCCAGTCACGTCAGAGCAGTGATTACTGTATTAACTCAGATCCAGTCGTGTCAGACCAGTGATTACTGTATTAACTCAGATCCAGTCACGTCAGAGCAGTGATTACTGTCTTAACTCAGATCCAGTCATGTCAGAGCAGTGATTACTGTATTAACTCAGATCCAGTCATGTCAGACCAGTGATTACTGTATTAACTCAGATCCAGTCATGTCAGACCAGTTATTACTGTATTAACTCAGATCCAGTCACGTCAGACCAGTTATTACTGTATTAACTCAGATTCAGTCATGTCAGAGCAGTGATTACTGTCTTTCCAGAGTCCTAGTCAATGTTTCCTCACATTTTTTTAGTCACTGAGCAAATCTCAGGTCTGCTGAACGCAAACTTGAACGTTGTCAAAATTCTGTGCAATTTCCGGTGAGCGTCTACTGTGAACACTGAGGCTGTACCCGCTTTAAGTTAATTTTAACAGTGGTCAAGTAGGCTACTGTGGCTATTTGATCATAATGTAGGCCTACCAGAATGGCCTACCATTAAAAACAATGGAGAAAATGCATTCCATAACATTTTAACATGGAAATAGCTGTTCTATTGTTCAGCCTACAGTAGCATCCAATGTGTGGTGTTCAATGTAGGCCTACATTCCATGAGACTTTTGAAAAAAATGCAGGGCTTGACATTAACCTGCTTATCCACTTGTCCTTCAGACAAGGTGGTGACTGAACATGTTGTTGTGTTGTTTGATGCAAGAAACAACTTTACAAAATAAAACATTAAATTCATAATTATTCCCATGCCATTATTACTGAGAATCAGACAAATTATGCTACCCTCTGCCTATTGGCTACTAAGCTTTTTCAAGCCTGTCTCAAAATACAACACTGCCCCTTTAAGACAAAAAAAAGCCCTTTACCTGACTCGCTTTTCAAAGATGTCTAGAAATGCACACATTTTGTGCTTTTGTAAGAAGTAATCACTCCCCCCTGACTACAAATGATCTATGACTGGGGTAAGAACTCACAAACTAGCAAAGGATATGAACACTTGTACAAATGTGCACTCGTTGCTACATGTAACTCTCGCTTTGATCTCAAAACAAACTCATCTACTCACTACTGCTCATGCTGTAAACACAGTCCAGTTCAAAGTGAGTGGCACAGATCCATATATGGCAATAGTCTATTTGCATATAGGTCCTACTGTAGCTCTGATTGGTTATGGCGCACCGGTCTGTATCGAGTACAGGCCTGAGTCGTGCCTGTCAGTGTAATAGAATCCTACTCCAATGCATTCTGCCTACAACAAAATATTTTGCATAGTTAGTTTTGCATACTAATAAGTCTTGCATAGTTTGTTTTGTTTCGGTATGTTGCATTGAAAGTGGCTAATATTGCTTTCAATCGATCACATTTCCCACAGTAAAGGGAAACGTTGATAGTGTTAACTAACAGGGAAACTAGAAAGTTGAGTTAAGTTCAATCTTGTGATTCTCTACGCTGGCTGATATTTATTCTGCGCAGCAGTCCTGGGGAGGGAACATTGGTCCTAGTCTCACCCAGTCTCACTCTATTCACTCTCTCTCCTCCGTTAGGTATTGCCTATCTGGGAGGGGCGTGCAGCTCCAAGAGGAAGTGTGTTCTGGCCGAGGACAACGGACTCAACCTGGCCTTCACCATAGCCCACGAGCTGGGACACAAGTACGTCTGTCTGTCTAAAGGAGCACTTGTCTATCCTGAGCAAAAGCAGTGAATGGTCAAGTTTTTCCTAGGTAGAGATCTAGGATCCCCTCCCCCAACCCTAACCTTAACCATTAGTGGGGAAAATGCCAAACTGACCCAAGATCAGCGTCTAAGGGCAACTTCACCCTCCTCAGTTTAACAATAGAAGGCATCGTTTCTTCAGACTCCGTCTTGATTGGATGAAAGTTTCAGCCTCTTTTGAAGTGTTTTTGTACTGGATAACTTCACAGTTTGAGGTACCCATGGGCACAACTCTTTGTATCTCTCTGTATCCATAGTTAAGATAAAAATATGAGAGCAGTTTTAGAGTTTCATAAATATATAATTCCATGTGAATGAACCACTATTATCATCATTATTGTGGATTTCTTTCCTAAGTGAAAGTGTAATTACATAGTTTTTGACAGTAGCCATTATAGGCAGTACTGTAAGGTTCTGTTCCTAGGCACTTCAGTCTTTGACTGCCTCCCAAATGGCACCCCATTCCCTATATAGTGCATTAATGTTGACCAGAGCCCTATGAGCCCATTTGGGGATAGGCTACCATTTGGGATGCAGTCTTTCTATGGTATAATCAGTTGCATTGTTCCTTCTTCTCTAGCCACACAGACTTGAGTTCAGCGTCATCATTTCTTCACTCAAGACAGGATAGCACAGTATGTGTGTGTGTGTGCGCGTACGTGTGTGTGTGTATTATTTGAATAAAGCCCTCATTGATAGAGCGGTGACAGGGAGCCAACACCAAAATGCCAGAGTATATTAGCGTTAGCAACAGCTTTGTGGCTTTGCCAGGCCCAGAAGGATTTATCACACTTTTCATCAGGCAGTATATCTGGGCAGCCATGCTGAGGGTGCAAGGACCCCAGGTTTAATGTCTGAGAGAGGTAATGAACTGGCATGGAGCACGCCCCACTGGTGCCCAAATAAACACATACACACACCCAAGCCGCATGCACAAACAGGAGACACACACACACACATGCCTGCATGCACATACACACACACGTAAGCATTATACAAATACAGACACAGAGATGCACTAGACATTCACACACACACACAGACACACACAAGAGAGGCGAAGAGAGGTAACGAGCTGGCCTGAAGCACGCCCAACAAGTACTACACAGGGTACACACACACTCTCACACACAACTACAGTCATGCATGTGCACAAAAAACACACACACACACACACACACACACACACACACACACACACACACACACACACACACACACACACACACACACACACACACACACACATACACGCAAATACACTGTACCTTGACAAGGCTCCATTGTCCAGAGTGTGTGAAACACATATTAATTAGAGAGAATTGGGTTTAAGTGCCCCACTCTATATTTTCACATAAAAGATTGTAAGCTCAGGTTGGCATGATTGCAGTGTGTGTGTGTGTGTGTTTGTGTGTGTGTGTGTGTGTGTGTGTGTGTGCTGCTGTCATGTTCCTGTCCTTGACATTGTTCCAATTCTTCAGTGTTGCATCTTTCCTTCCTTTCTACCTGGTAATCTGATCCAAACTACTATAGGATGTCTTATTACACTGCACTGCTGTTTCCAGTTTGGTCTTATCAGTGACTATGCACCTAGTCAACAAATTTCAGCTAATTATTTTGGTAATTTAATACTGCAGTGGGCTAAATCAGGGGCACACAGAGTGTTTCTGGGCAGTCTTTGAAACAAAAGTATACACCTCACACACATGGTTATGGACTTAAAGAAAGAAGACACCTGTACCATGTCAGGTATAGAGTTGAAATATATAACATTTTGAGTTTGCATCCCAATGTTACACTTTATATACATCACAGATGACTGAAATATAACAAAACCGTTTCATATAGAAACACCGGATTTTCTACTTTAAAATGTTTTATATTTATGAATAATGAAATTATAAACAATATTAATAACATTCCACCCATAAGGCCACAAGAGGCGATTTGGTCATAAACTGCAGGATAGGGCTACAAAAAAACATACAATATTAAGTTGTAAAATACTGAACTACCACTTTAAGGAAGGTAGGAAGAGAATATATTAATAATAATATAAATTCTCAACAATCAAGGCAACAGTAAAACAAGGGTGAGAAACAGGAAACATGATGATTTATGTTGGTCACGGTTGTTTTGCTTTCAAACCTTTCACATGTGATTCATTATGAATACATTGTTTTATAAAGACAGATCTAACCTGAGAAATTAATCTCGAACGATTATGCCAAATGAGTATGTAGAACTGAAAATAAACAAGTGCTGTTTCAATCCTCATGGAATTACTATGTAGTTGCTTTGTATTCACTGTTACACAGTAGCTCTTCCAGATGGTTGCATCCTCACAGAGCCAGTGGATATTGATTTGCTCGTCTCTGTTACTCTTCATGTAAGTGAGTCGGTGAATGAGGTGCATACTTATCAAGCACTTATCACACCTAGTGGAAATCAATGTCCAATCCACAGCCCTTGAAGAACCGATTCAATTTGTTGTTTGTCTGTATCACTTTGGGGATGATTCCTGGACAAAGATGAGGAAATTATCATTTCAATTGAAAATGCTTTTTAGTCTAAGAAGTCTAAGAAGCTGTACATCTGTTCTATGTGTGCTATTTCTATGCTTCCCGGTTTTTAAGTTTCATTTTTGCGTCTTTTACTTAAACCTGTTGGGGATAGGGGGCAGTATTTGCACGGCCGGATAAAAAACGTACCCGATTTAATCTGGTTACTACTCCTGCCCAGTAACTAGAATATGCATATAATTGTTTGATTTGGATAGAAAACACCCTAAAGTTTCTAAAACTGTTTGAATGGTGTCTGTGAGTATAACAGAACTCTTTTGGCAGGCCAAAACCTGAGAAAATTCCAAACAGGAAGCGCTCTCTCTGACTTTTTCTTGGCTTCTTGATCATCTCTAACCAAAACAGGGGATCTCTGGCATAACGTGACATTTTCTAACGCTCCCATAGGCTCTCAGAAGGCGCCAGAAAGATGAATGATGGCTTTGCAGGCCATGGCTGAAAAACAGTAGCGCATTTTGTAAGTGGTCGATCTGAGGACAATGAGACTGGAGGCGCGTGCACGAGCCGACACCATGTTTACTTTCTCTCTCTTTGAACGGATACAACGACTCCCGGTCAGAATATTATCGCTTTTTTACGAGAAAAATAGCATAAAAATTGATTTTAAACAGCGGTTGACATGCTTCGAAGTACGGTAATAGAATATTTAGAATTTTTTTGTCACGAAACGCGTCGGGCGCGTCACCCTTCTTTACCCTTCGGATAGTGTCTTGAACGCACGAACAAAATGCCGCTGGATATAACTATGGATTATTTGGGACCAAACCAACATTTGTTATTGAAGTAGAAGTCCTGGGAGTGCATTCTGAAGAAGAACAGCAAAGGTAATCAAACTTTTCTAATAGTAAATCGGAGTTTGGTGAGTACCACACTTGGTGGGTGTCAAAATAGCTAGCCTGTGATGGCCGGTCTATCTACTCAGAATATTGCAAAATGTGCTTTCACCGAAAAGCTATTTTAAAATCGGACATAGCGAGTGCATAAAGGAGTTCTGTATCTATAATTCTTAAAATAATTGTTATGTTTTTTGTGAACGTTTATCGTGAGTAGTTTAGTAAATTCACCGGAAGTGTTCGGTGGGAATGCTAGTCACATGCTAGTCACATGCTAATGTAAAAAGCTGGTTTTTGATATAAATATGAACTTGATTGAACAAAACATGCATGTATTGTATAACATAATGTCCTAGGATTGTCATCTGATGAAGATCATCAAAGGTTAGTGCTGCATTTAGTTGTGGTTTGGGTTTATGTGACATTATATACTAGCTTGAAAAATGGGTGTCTGATTATTTCTGGCTGGGTACTCTGCTGACATAATCTAATGTTTTTCTTTCGTTGTAAAGCCTTTTTGAAATCGGACAGTGTGGTTAGATTAACGAGAGTCTTGTCTTTAAAATGGTGTAAAATAGTCATATGTTTGAGAAATTGAAGTAATAGCATTTCTAAGGTATTTGAATATCGCGCCATACATTACACTGGCTGTTGAGTAGGTGGGACGCAAGCGTCCCACTGGACCAGAGAGGTTAAGGTTTTGTACACCAGTTTTAATCAGGTGAAAATACAATGTTTTTGGTAATGGAAATATATATTTCACAGCGGTTTAGATGGTACAAGGATTCTCTACACTATACCCACTTGAGAATTTTAGCAACCAGGAAATTGCGGAGGATTTCTGCATAGTACACCTTTAAAACCTTTGACCAATAAACACTTCGCTTTTTAATCTCCAAGACTTTATACAGTTCACTCCTGGGTTGTGCTATTTAGTAATTTTTTTTGCGTTTTGTGTAACTTATTTTTTTACTTATTGTGTACATAATGTTGCTGTTACCGTCTCTTATGACCGAAAATAGCTTCTGGACATCAGAAAGCGATTACTCACCGTGGACTGGAAGAAACTTTTTCCTTTAACAAGTCCGACAAGAAGGATATCCTGCTTTCACTGGAACAGGCCCAGATCCACGCCTTTTGCGTGAAGAAACGACGCCGGAAAAGGGGACGTGAGCGAGTAAACTCCCAATGCCTTCCATTCTTCTTCATGCAGTCATTGGAAAATAAAATTGATGACCTACTATTAAGATTATCCTACCAATGGGACATTAAAAACTATAGCATCTTATGTTTCACCTAGATGTGGTTGAATGAAGATACGGACAATATAGAGCTAGCGGGATTTTCCATGCACCGGCAGAACAGAGATGCTACCTCTGGTAGGACGAGCTGTGGGGGTGTGTGTCTTTATGGCAATAACAGCTGGTGCGCGATGTCTAATATTAAAGAAGTCTCGAGGTATTGCTCGCCTGAGGTAGAGTACCTTATGATAAGCTGCAGACCACATTATCTACCAAGAGAGTTCTAATCTGTATTATTCGTAGCCGTCTATTTACCACCACAAAACAAGCTGGCACTAAGACCGTTCTCAACCAACTCTATAAGGCCATAAGCAAAGAAGAAAATGCTCACCCAGAAGCGGCGCTCCTAGTGGCCCGGGGACTTTAATGCAGGAAAACTTAAATCAGTTTTACCAAATTTTTACCAGCATGTCACATGTGCAACCAGGGGGAAAAAAATCCTAGACCACCTTTACTCCACACACAGAGATGCATACAAAGCTCTCCCCCGCCCTCCATTTGGCAAATCTGACCATAATTATATCCTCCTGATTCCTGCTTACAAGCAAAAACTAAAGCAGGAAGTACCAGTGACTTGCTCAGTACGGAAGTGGTCAGATGACGTGGATGCTATACTACAGGACTGTTTTGCTAGCACAGACTGGAATATGTTCCGGGATTTATCCAATGGCATTGAGGAATACACCACCTCAGTCATAGGCTTCATCAATAAGTGCATCGATGACGTCGTTCCCACAGTGACTGTACGTACATATACCAACCAGAAGACACGGATTACAGGCAACATCCGCATCGAGCTAAAGGCTAGAGCTGCCGCTTCCAAGGAGCGGTGGACTAATCCGGACGCTTATAAGAAATCCCGCTATGCCCTCAGACGAACCATCAAACAAGCAAAGCGTCAATACAGGATTAACCTCTCTTGGGTAGGGGGCTGTATTTTGACGTCCGGATGAGAAGCGTGCCCAAAGTAAACTGCCTGTTACTCAGGCCCAGAAGCTAGGATATGCATATCATTTATGGATAGAAAACACTCTAAAGGTTCTAAAACTGTTAAAATTATGCCTGTGAGTATAACGGAACTGAAATGGCAGGTGAAACCCCAAGGACAAACCATCCCAAAAAAAAAGAATTTCTGCCTACCACTATTTTCAATGGCTATCACTTTTTTTATAAGGCCAAGTCCTCCCAGATTGCAGTTCCTAGGGCTTCCACTAGATGTCAACAGTCTTTAGAAAGAGTTTTAGGCTGGTTTTTGGAAAAATGAGCCAGAAATTGTAGTTTTTCTAGGTGGCTCCCATTTGGGCTGTAGTGTTTCCAAGCGCGTGGAAGAGAGCGCGTTCTTTGGTATTTTTCTCCGGTAAAGACAATAACAATTCTCCGTCTTAAATGTTATCGTTTATTTACATATTAGGGTACCTAAGGTTTGATTATAAACATTGTTTGACTTGTTTGGAAAAATGTATTAGTACCGTTTGGGATTCATTTTGTATGCATTTTGATGGAGAAAACTGGGTGTATTATTGACTGAAGTGTGCCAGCTAAACTGAGTTTTTATGGATATAAAGAAGGACATTATCGAACAAAAGGACCATTTGTGATGTAACTGGGACCTTTTGGAGTGCCAACAGAAGAAGATCATCAAAGGTAAGGCATTTTTTATATCGCTATTTCTGACTTTTGTGTCACACCTGCCTGGTTGAAATATGTTTTTCATCTGTTTGTATGCGGGGCACTGTCCTCAGATAATCGCATGGTTTGCTTTCGCCGTAAAGCCTTTTTGAAATCTGTCTGGATTAACAATAAGTTAAGCTTTATTTTGATGTATTACTGTGATTTTATGAAAGTTAAATATTAATAATACTGTAGTTTGAATTTTGCGCTCTGCAATTTCACCGGATGTTGGCCATGTGGGATGCTACCGTCCCACCTGCCCATAAGAAGTTAAGATTGAATCCTACTACACTGGCTCTGACGCTCGTCGGATGTGGCAGGGCTTGAAAACTATTACGGACTACAAAGGGAAACACAGACGGGAGCCGCCCAGTGACGCGAGCCTACCAGGCGAGCTAAATGCCCTTTATGCTCGCTTCGAGGCAAGCAACACTGAAGCATGCATGAGAGCACCAGCTGTTCTGGATGACTGTGTGATAATGCTCTCGGTAGCTGATGTGAACAAAACCTTTAAACAGGTCAACATTAACAAAGCCGCTTGGCCAGACGGATTACCAGGATGTGTAATCAAAGCATGCATGCTTCACTGACATTTTCAACCTCTCCCTGACCGAGTCTGAAACACCTACATGTTTCAAGCAGACCACCATAGTCGAAGCGAAGGTAACCTGCCTAAATGATTACCGCTCCGTGGCACTCACGTCAGTAGCCATGAAGTGCTTTGAAAGGCTGGTCATGGCTCACATAAACAGCATCCTCCCGGACACCCTAGACCCGCTCCAATTCGCATACCGCCCCAACAGATCCACAGATGACGCAATCTCAATCGCACTCCATACTGCCCTTTCTCACCTGGACAAAAGGAACACCTATGTGAGAATGCTGTTCATTGACTACAGCTCAGCGTTCAACACCATAGTACCCACGAAGCTCATCACTAAGCTAAGGACTCTGGGACAAAACACCTCCCTCTGCAACTGGATCCTGGACTTCCTGACGGGCCGCACCCAGATGATAAGAGTAGGCAACAACGCGTCTGCCACGCTGATCCTTAGGGATAGGCGTCTCGTTAGCGGGACACCAGTCGACAACATCCGGTGAAATTGGAGGGCGTGCAATTCAAATAAATAATCGTAATATTAAACATTCATGAACATACAAGTACCTTATATAATTTTAAAGCGTAAATTCTTGTTAATCTAACTGCGTTGTCCAATTTACAATAGGCTTTACAGCGAAAGCATACCATGCGATTGTTTGAGGACAACGCCCCACATCAACATATTTTTCAACCAGCACAGGCTTCATAAAATCACAAATAGCGATTAAATAAATCACTTACTTATGAAAGTCTTCCTCTGTTTGCAATCCCAAGGATCCCAGCTACAACATGAATGGTCGTTTTGTTAGATAAAATTATTTTTTATATCCAAAAAAGTATGTTTAATTGGCACCATCGATTTCAGTAATCCACTCGTTCAACATGCAGACAAAGGAGTCCAAAAAGCTACCGCAAAATTTTGTTCAAACAAGTCAAGCTACGTTTCTATTTCATCCTCAGGTATCCTAAAATGTAAATAAACTATAGTATTTCATACGGAAAGAAGTACGTTCAACAGAAAAGTAAAATTAGTAAGCATGCGTCCTCTTCATCGCTCGCCAACAGACTGATTTTGAACTGGGAGTCTTTGTACAAAAACTCAGAATTCTTGCTAGTTTTTGAAGAAACAAGCCTGAAACATTGAACAAAGACTGTTGACATCTACTGGAAGCCATAGGAATTGCAATCTGGGAGCTGGAATTACATAGAAGCCATAGCTTTCCATTATAAGAGCCTGGGAGCTCAAAAATAAAATCTCTGGTTGGTTTTTCTTTGGAAGTTCGCCTGCCATATCAACGGTGTTATAGTCTCATACATTATGTTAACCTGTTTGGGATAAGGGGCAGTATTTTCACGGCCGGATAAAAAACGTACCCGATTTAATCTGGTTACTACTCCTGCCCAGAAACTAGAATATGCATATAATTGGTCTCTGGGCGAAAAACAGCAGGAGTTTTTGTGAGTGGTCAGGCAGGGAACAATGACACTGGAGTGCGCGTGCACGAGACGACTCCATGTTCTTCTTTCAGTCTATGAATGAATATAACGTCGCCCGGTTGGAATATTATCGCTATTTTACGAGAAAAATAGCATCAAAATTGATTTTAAACAGCGTTTGACATGCTTCGAAGTTCGGTAATGGAATATTTTAACATTTTTTGTCACGAAATGCACCAGCGCGTCACCTTTCGGATAGTGACCTCAACGCACGAACAAAACGGAGCTATTTCAATATAACTATGGATTATTTCGAACCAAAACAACATTTGTTCTTGAAGTATAAGTCCTGGGAGTGCATTCTGACGAAGAACAGGAAAGGTAATCCAATTTTTCTTATAGTAATTCTGAGTTTAGTGAGCACCAAACTTAGTGGGTGTCAAATTAGCTAGCCTGTGATGGCCGAGCTATCTACTCAGAATATTGCAAAATGTGCTTTCTCCGAAAAGCTATTTTAAAATCTGACACCGCGATTTCATAAAGGAGTTCTGTATCTATAATTCTTAAAATAATTGTTATGTTTTTTTGTAAACGTTTATCGTGAGTAATTTAGTAAATTCACCGGAAGTTTGCGGTGGGTATGCTAGTTCTGAACATCACATGCTAATATAAAAAGCTGTTTTTTGATATAAATATGAACTTGATTGAACAAAACATGCATGTATTGTATAACATAATGTCCTAGGAGTGTCATCTGATGAAGATCATCAAAGGTTAGTGCTGCATTTAGCTGTGGTTTTGGTTTTTGTGACATATATGCTTGCTTTGAAAATGGCTGTGTGATTATTTTTGGCAGGGTACTCTCCTGACATAATCTAATGTTTTGCTTTCGCTGTAAAGCCTTTTTGAAATCGGACAATGTGGTTAGATTAACGAGAGTCTTGTCTTTAAAATGGTGTAAAATAGTCATATGTTTGAGAAATTGAAGTTATAGCATTTTTAAGGTATTTGTATTTCGCGCCACGCTCTACCATTGGATATTGGTGAGGCGTTCCGCTAGCGGAACGTCTGTTTCTAGAAACTTCAAAGTGTTTTCTATCCAATGCTACCAAATTATATGCATATCCTGGCTTCTGGGCCTGAGTAACAGGCAGTGTACTTTGGGAACGTCAGTCAAGCAGAAATTCAGGAAAATAGACCCAAGCTCTAAGAAGATTTTATTAAGACTGGGTCCCCTCAGGGGCGTGTACTTAGTCCCCTCCTGTATTACTTGTTCACCCACGACTGCGTTGCCAAACATGACTCCAACACCATCATTACATTTTCTGATGACACAACAGTGTCGTGATCACCGACAACAATGAGACGACCTATAGGGAGGAGGTCAGAGAACTGGCAGTGTGGTGCAAGGACAACAACCTCTCCCTCAATGTGAGCAAGACAAAGTAACTGATCGTGGACTACAGGAAAAGGCGGGCTGAACAGGCCCCCATTAACATCGTCGGGGCTGTAGTGGAGAGGGTCGAGAGTTTCATGTTCCTTGGTGTCCACATCACCAACAAACTATCATGGTCCAAACATAACAAGACAGTCGTGAAGAGGGCACGACAAAACCTTTTCCCCCTCAGGAGACTGAAAAGATTTGGCATGGGTCCCCAGATCCTCAAAAGGTTCTACAGCTGCACCATCGAGAGCATCCTGACCGGTTGCATCACTGCCTGGTATGGCAACTGCTCGGCATCTGACCGTACGGCGCTACAGAGGGTAGTGCGAACAGCCCAGTATATCACTGGGGCCAAGCTTCCTGCCATCCAGGACCTATGTAATAGGCAGTGTCAGAGGAAAGCCCATATAATTGTCAGAGACTCCAGTCATACAAGTTATAGACTGTTTTCTGTGCTACCACACGGCAAGCGGTACCGGAGCGCCAAGTCAAGGACCAAAAGGCTCGTCAACAGCTTCTACCCCCAAGCCATTAGACTGCTGAACAATTCATAAGAATCGCCACCGGACAATTTACATTGACCCCTCCCCCCTTTTGTACACTGCTGCTACTCTCTGTTTGTTTGTTACCTATGCATAGTCACTTCGTCCCCACCTACATGTACAGATTACCTCAACTAGCCTGTACCCCCGCACACTGACTCGGGACCGGTGCCCCTTTATATAGCCTCGTTATTGTTATTCTTATTGTGTTACTTTTTATTTTATCCTACTTGGTAAATATTTTCTTCTTCTTGAACTGGTTAAGGGCTTGTAAGTAAGCATTTCACGGTAAAGTCTACACTTGTTGTGTTCAGCACATGTGGCAAATAAAGTTTGATTTGATTTGATTTTTTGTTTAGGGCATACAACAGTTTTAAAACGTTTTGCAACAGTTAACAAAAATTAGTCCAGGTAGTTCCTCCCTGTTTCTGTGCAATTTCTTCAGTTTTTTGCCTAATGAACACAACCCTCATGTGTTTGCTTTCCCTGTTGTAAATGTGTGCACTAAACCAGAGCCTACAGAGATCTGGAGAAAGACAAAAGGAACATATTTGGGACTGGCCACTTGCACTGCACTCCAACCCAGTTTGCGGTTCTCCAATGTGGTGCTTCGGGTAAAGTTTTCCCTAGGAACAGATCTTGGATCCCCCAATTAACCTTAACCATTAGTGGGGAAAATGCTAAACTGTAGCAGCAGTAAAGTTTGAGTAGCAGGACAAACCCAGACCAGCTGTGGTCATCTTGGTTTTAGTGTGGCTGATCTCTTATTGGTGTTGCAGTGGACATGGAGGAATATGGCTCTCAATATGTAATTGTATATAGTTTAATTAAAGCCAGGAACAACGGCTGTGCATTGGGAGTCCAGTCATTCCACTCAATGGTTTTTGTTAGTTTCTGATGCGCTTCCGGGATTTCAGGCCGGGTTGTTGTTTTTCATTTGCAAAATGTAGGTCACAGCTTTAGAGGAAACACACGCATGCACACACACACGCACGCACACAGATCCTTACTGTGGTATAGCTGTACACTAGCTATTCTTTCCTGTTGAAGTTTCCCTGAGGCCCTGACCTTAGCCAATGAATATGTAACAGGTGTGTTAAGATGGGCTGCAGTTGTGTAGAGGAATTTATACGTGTTCAAAGTATGTTATACTGTCTGTTGCAATAGTGTATGTTGTGTGAATAGTTGTGTGTTGCAGATATACAAAGGGGCAAGGGGGATACCTAGTCAGTTGTACAACTGAATGCATTCAACCGAAATGTGTCTTCCGCATTTAAAGGTGTGTATGTGTGTACACGTTGTACTATACTTGTGAGTATCAAAAGTCCTCACAAGAATACTAAACCAACAAAAAATTCAGAGAAGTGAGATCACTTTTCCGGTCCTCACTTGTAAAAAGGCAATTATTAGTCTTAGGTGTTAGGTTTAGGCTTAGTTTTAAGAGGGTTTCTGTTTGTGCTGGTGCCAAACGCTGGGCCTATTGCAACTTTCTGTTCTGTCTGTATATAGCAAGTCAGTCTGTAGAATATGGGAAAACATTTGGCGGGTATTCGCCTGAGGGATCCATGAAATCAAATCAAATGAAATCAAATTTTATTGGTTGCATACACATATTTATGTAGCTTGTTTCGTATAGTATCCACAGATTGTGAGCTAAAGATGAAAACCTTTCCTACGAGCATTATTATATTATTTATTGACTAACTATGGCTTTCCAAATCGTTCAACACTGTTATTTGTAAAGTTAATTTTAATTGCATGTTGTGATTTTTTTAACCATTCCTGAACCTGTGACCAGAAACAAGCTACAAAGGGGCAATACCAGAATAAATGATCTATTGATTCTGTCTCTTCGTAGCAAAATCTACAGAGCTGAGATTGCTGTATGCCCATATATATAGCATTGTGTTGGTGGCAAGAATTTTATATAATCATTTAAATGGAAAAACTCTAAGTGTTGAATCAAATGTAGTTTTTTGTACCAGTTCATAAACCATGTGTCATGGAATTGGTACATCAAAAATCTCTTCCCATTTATTTTGCAACATGTATGGCGCAGATGTCAACATTTTTGTCCTCAAATGAAACTGGTATATTTTTCTATTTATGCCAGTTCCTTTCAGCCAATTTGCATCTTTAATATATGGCAAGCAAACAAGTTCCCTACTGTACCTTCTTGCTTTTCCACTTCCCTCCTCAATTTTTGTGGTAGTGCTTTAATCAGTTGATTGTAAGTTTGGATTGAGCAGATATTCCCATATATTTTCGATAGCTGCATATGTGACATAACTCCTCCGTTTCTATTCATAATATCATTAATAAATATAATACCATTTTTAAACATTTTTTCCATAAAGAGTGTTTTTTTATTAATCAGTATATTTGAGTTTAACCATAACATTTGTTGTAATATTTGTTCCATTTTTTTCTGGAGGATAAAACTGAAATTGAAACCAGATTTGTATGGCTTGTTTAAGAAAGGGCAATACTTTAAACAAAATTTCATTTTCAATTAGTCGGAAATGAGAAGTTGTGATCTGTATAAAGGCAAAAAGGCCATTTTTTAAATAAAGGATGAGCCTTTCTTAATAATCTACTGGAGAACCATTTTGGGTTTAAGTATAATTTATGTATGAGTGAAGCTTTTAGTGAGAGGTTTAAAGCTTTAATATTTAATCATTTTTGCCCCCCAAACACATATTCATTATATAAATAGGCACATTTAATTTTGTCTGGCTTAGCATTCCAAATAAAATTAAATGTTTTGTTCATATGATTTAAAAAAACGAGTCATCAGGAGTAGGCAGTGCCATTAGTAAGTAAGTAAAATGTAAAACGACCAAAGAGTTAATCAATGTGATTTTTCCATAAATAGACAAGTTTGTTTGTAGTGTGTTTGTTTCAGTTATGTAGAGGTGTTGTTTGAGGCGTGTCAAGAAGGTGTGGCTGGTTTCTCCTATATTAGGGTTAGGGTTAGTGGTTAGGGAAAATATGATTTTAAATGTGAATCAATTGCTGGTCCTCACAAAAATTGTAAGATATACCTGTGTGTGTGTGTGTGTGTGTGTGTGTGTGTGTGTGTGTGTGTGTGTGTGTGTGTGTGTGTGTGTGTGTGTGTGTGTGTGCGCCTGAGAGACATGGGCATATACCAGTAGTGTATGAGTAAATAATGGTGTGTGTGTGTGTATGGTATATTATGGTGTGTGTGTCATGGTGTGTGTGTGTGTGTGTGTCTATATGGCATATAATGGTGTGTGTTTGTCTATGGTATATAATGGTGTGTGTGTCTATATGGTATATAATGGTGTGTTTGTGTGTCTATGGTATATAATGGTGTGTGTGTCTATATGGTATATAATGGTGTGTTTGTGTGTCTATGGTATATAATGGTGTGTGTCTATATGGTATATAATGGTGTGTGTGTGTGTCTATATGGTATATAATGGTGTGTGTGTGTATATGGTATATAATGGTGTGTGTGTGTGTCTATATGGTATATAATGGTGTGTTTGTGTGTCTATATGGTATATAATGGTGTGTGTGTGTCTATATGGTATATAATGGTGTGTGTGTGTGTGTGTCTATATGGTATATAATGGTGTGTTTGTGTGTCTATGGTATATAATGGTGTGTGTCTATATGGTATATAATGGTGTGTGTGTGTCTATATGGTATATAATGGTGTGTGTGTGTCTATATGGTATATAATGGTGTGTGTTTGTGTGTCTATGGTATATAATGGTGTGTGTGTGTGTCTATATGGTATGTAATGGTGTGTGTCTATATGGTATATAATGGTGTGTGTCTATATGGTATATAATGGTGTGTGTCTATATGGTATATAATGGTGTGTGTGTGTGTCTATATGGTATGTAATGGTGTGTGTCTATATGGTATATAATGGTGTGTGTCTATATGGTATGTAATGGTGTGTGTGTATATGGTATATAATGGTGTGTGTCTATATGGTATGTAATGGTGTGTGTCTATATGGTATATAATGGTGTGTGTCTATATGGTATGTAATGGTGTGTGTCTATATGGTATATAATGGTGTGTGTCTATATGGTATGTAATGGTGTGTGTCTATATGGTATATAATGGTGTGTGTGTATATGGTATATAATGGTGTGTGTCTATATGGTATGTAATGGTGTGTGTGTGATTTTCTCTCCAGCATGGGGATGAGCCATGATGACGACCATGCTACCTGTACAGGCCACTCCCACATCATGTCTGGTGAATGGGTGAAGGGCCGTAACCCCAGCGACCTATCATGGTCCCCCTGCAGCCGTGACGACCTGGAGAAGTTCCTCAGGTGAGACACACACACACAAACACACACACTGTCTCACACACACACACACACACTCTAGGTTACTAAGTGGAGCATAGCAATATTATGAGAGTGGAAAATGTGCCTCAGTTCACTGGCCTAAAGGGTCCAGTTTTCCACTTTCAGATTGGACACATACACTGACACACGCACACATTCACACACACACACACACACACACACACACACACACACACACACACACACACACACACACACACACACACACACGCGCGCGCATGCACACACTCACTGATACACACTCACACTCACTCACACACACACAATCATTATACAATGTATCCCTCCGCCCAACTCACACACTTCCTTGAATAAATGACCTCTAGTTTCCTTCCAGCCATTGTTTAATTGACTTTGACAAGGTCTTTGTAACCAGTCACTCACAGCGATGGAACTTACTGTGTTCCAGCCCTTACCGCTGTCAGGCAGTTTAATCAAGTTGAATGGCGTCTCCTACTCAATGCATTCATCACAACTCTACGAGATGGCATCGGCTTTTATCTATGGGCTGCTGTTGCCTAGAAGCTATTACCATAGCGATGGCCTGATTTATATTGCAAACAATGGATCTGATTGACTGTGACTGGAGCATGGACTAGAAATTGAGTTTATTGGCTGTCTGGCGCTCTGAAATCAGTCCCTTGACATTGGACCATTATTATATGTAACAGAAGTGTTAATGTTCACACTGTTAGTGCTGGGGTGGAACAAAAGCCTGTACATACTGCTGCCCTCCAGGACCAGAGTTGCCCAACCCCCTTTTTAGCAGACCTGTGTGATGAAAGGTGAATGTTGAGGTTCGGTCAAAAGAAGCTTTACCCATGTACACATTGCAGGCATCAATATAACATTTAAGGATTTCTCTTTTCCTATACCACAATGTTATGCTTCTACACCTGCATTGCTTGCTGTTTGGGGTTTTAGGCTGGGTTTCTGTACAGCACTTTGAGATATCAGCTGATGTAAGAAGGGCTATATAAATAAATTTGATTTGATTTATCAAAACCACATATTCCCGAGTCAAGGCAAAGACAGTCTCCTTGCTGTATCCATAGTGTATGTTCCTCTAGAGTTGTGTCTCAAATGGCAACCTATTCCCTATATAGTGCACTAGTTTTGACAAGGACCCATAGGGTAACATTTTTTGGTCTATGTTTTCTGGATTATGTATGGCAGTGTGGACGTGTTTAACTATTCTTGTGGGTACTAGAAGTCCCCAGACGTCCCCACAAGAATAGTAAACAAACAGAAATTTGATCAACTGGGGACATTTTGTTAGTCCCAACGAAGTAAAATGCTATTTCTAGGGGGTTTAGGGTTAAGGTTAGAATTAGTGTTAGGGTTAGAATTATGTTAAGGGTTAGGGTTAGGAGCTAGGGTTAGATTTAGGGTTAGGGTTAGGAGCTAGGGTTAGATTTAGGGTTAGGGTTAGGATCTAGGGTTAGATTTAGGAGCTAAGGGTTAGATTTAGGGTTAGGGTTAGGAGCTAGGGTTAGATTTAGGGTTAGGGTTAGGAGCTAGGGTTAGATTTAGGGTTAGGGTTAGGAGCTAGGGTTAGATTTAGGAGCTAAGGGTTAGATTTAGGGTTAGGGTTAGGAGCTAGGGTTAGATTTAGGGTTAGGGTTAGGAGCTAAGGTTAGGTTTAGGGTTAAGGTTAGGGTTTTGGGTTAAGGTTAGGGTTAGGGTTAAGGTAAGAGTAAGGGTTAGGGTTAGGTTTAGGGTTGGGTTTAGGGAAAATAGGATTTTGAATGGGACTGAATTGTGTGTCCCCACAAGGTTAGTTGTGTGTGTTTGTGTGTGTGTGTGCACGTGTGCGTGTGCATGTTTGTGTGTGTGTGTGTGTGTGTGTGTGTGTGTGTGTGTAGTCTACTGGATACCTTCTCTGCTGTGTGTTCTCTATGGATCTCTAAGATAAAGGCTCTCTGGTGAATCCCAGGGCTTTGTGCTCTACAGAGACAGATACTGGTCAGTCACACACAGAGGACCATCATACAATACTACATTACAATGGTAACCAGGGTTGGGCTCATCATTTAGTCAGTGTGTAACTTGATAAACCATCCAACTACAGTCTATCCCTGCTAGGACATACTGTCAACTCTGCTCTTTATATGTCCTTGTGTGTGTGTGTGTGTGTGTGTGTGTGTGTGTGTGTGTGTGTGTGTGTGTGTGCGTGCGTGCGTGCGTGCGTGCGTGTGCATGCGCTGGTGTGTGACAGGTCCAAAGCCAGCAGCTGTCTGCTCCACACAGACCCCAGAAGCCGCTACCAGGTCCGCCTGCCACCCAAGCTGCCAGGCATGCACTACAGTGCAGACGAACAGTGTCAGATCCTCTTTGGAACCAACGCCACCTTCTGCAATGATATGGAGGTACACACACATGTGCGTATGCACACACGCACACACACACACGGATCTATTGACAGCTGTGTAGTAGTCGTGTGTTTAGACCTAGTGTAGTGTGGACTCTATCAAATCAAATCAGATTGTATTGGTGGTGTACACAGATCAGGGCCATGATGTAATGAAGGTGTGCTGATGGGGTCATGATGAGCAGAGATGATGGGTTGTGAAAGATACTATCAGTC
>NC_042968.1:36091678-36109178 GCF_901001165.1 Salmo trutta | reverse complement strand
AGCCTTTTAACATTTTGAAAACACTACAATTTGCATTGCAAATTGGAAAATTCTCTGCGACAACAGATAGATACAATTAAGATACGTGGGTAAAATTACCAGGGAAGTCAATCCAGAAGAAAAATACATATTATAACCAATGTTGTTGAATCAAATGTACAGTGAGGGAAAAAGTATTTGATCCCCTGCTGATTTTGTACGTTTGCCCACTGACAAAGAAATGATCAGTCTATAATTTTAATGGTAGGTTTATTTGAACAGTGAGAGACAGAATAACAACAAAAAAATCCAGAAAATCGCATGTCAAAAATGTTATAAATTGATTTGCATTTTAATGAGGGAAATAAGTATTTGACCCCTCTGCAAAACATGACTTAGTACTTGGTGGCAAAACCCTTGTTGGCAATCACAGAGGTCAGACGTTTATTGTAGTTGGCCACCAGGTTTGCACACATCTCAGGAGGGATTTTGTCCCACTCCTCTTTGCAGATCTTCTCCAAGTCATTAAGGTTTCGAGGCTGACGTTTGGCAACTCGAACCTTCAGCTCCCTCCACAGATTTTCTATGGGATTAAGGTCTGGAGACTGGCTAGGCCACTCCAGGACCTTAATGTGCTTCTTCTTGAGCCACTCCTTTGTTGCCTTGGCCGTGTGTTTTGGGTCATTGTCATGCTGGAATACCCATCCACGACCCATTTTCAATGCCCTGGCTGAGGGAAGGAGGTTCTCACCCAAGGTTTGACGGTACATGGCCCCGTCCATCGTCCCTTTGATGCGGTGAAGTTGTCCTGTTCCCTTAGCAGAAAACACCCCCAAAGCATAATGTTTCCACCTCCATGTTTGACGGTGGGGATGGTGTTCTTGGGGTCATAGGCAGCATTCCTCCTCCTCCAAACACGGCGAGTTGAGTTGATGCCAAAAAGCTCAATTTTGGTCTCATCTGACCACAACACTTTCACCAGTTGCCCTCTGAATCATTCAGATGTTCATTGGCAAACTTCAGACGGGCATGTGTATGTGCTTTCTTGAGCAGGGGGACCTTGCGGGCGCTGCAGGATTTCAGTCCTTCACGGCGTAGTGTGTTACCAATTGTTTTCTTGGTGACTATGGTCCCAGCTGCCTTGAGATCATTGACAAGATCCTCCCGTGTAGCTCTGGGCTGATTCCTCACCGTTCTCATGATCATTTCAACTCCACGAGGTGAGATCTTGCGTGGAGCCCCAGGCCGAGGGAGATTGACAGTTCTTTTGTGTTTCTTCCATTTGCGAATAATCGCACCAACTGTTGTCACCTTCTCACTAAGCTGCTTGGCGATGGTCTTGTAGCCCATTCCAGCCTTGTGTAGGTCTGCAATCTTGTCCCTGACATCCTTGGAGAGCTCTTTGGTCTTGGCCATGGTGGAGAGTTTGGAATCTGATTGATTGATTGCTTCTGTGGACAGGTGTCTTTTATACAGGTAACAAACTGAGATTAGGAGCACTCTCTTTAAGAGTGTGCTCCTCATCTCAGCTCGTTTCGTGAATAAAAGACACCTGGGAGCCAGAAATCTTTCTGATTGAGAGGGGGTCAAATACTTATTTCCCTCATTAAAATGCAAATCAATTTATAACATTTTTGACATGCGTTTTTCTGGATTTTTGTTGTTGTTATTCTGTCTCTCACTGTTGAAATAAACCTACCATTAAAATTATAGACTGATCATTTCTTTGTCAGTGGGCAAACGTACAAAATCAGCAGGGGATCAAAAAAAATGTTCCCTCACTGTATGAAACACAGAGAGACTAAAGATAGGTTATTTAGGATGTTCTTTTCTTGGTAGATTTTGGGGGGAAGCCTTGCTTCCCTTGGCATCCATGAATACACGCCACTGCAGCTCTGTAGGTATTTCAAATTCATCCAATGCAAATAGCTCTGAGGTGTTTGCATCTTAGTCTGCCACTAACATCTTTTCAGTTTTCACTCTGCTACATTCCCTCGCTCTCTACTAGTCTCTCTTTCTCTCTCTCTCTGTGTGTGTGTACCTGTCTCTCCCTCTCTCTTGCTGTCTGTCACACACACAGAGAGAGACACCAACACGCTCTCACTACCTTGGAAATTTGGAAACCTCCAGCAAAGAACACTTTAGAGCAATTGAGCCTGTGTCTCAGAAAATGAAACAGGATAAAGAGAAAATGAGAGAGGGAGGGAGGAAATGACAGAAGGAAAGATGTTGTTCTGTTTTCACACATCATCACCATAACCTATCAGGGAGGTCAATCAGAGGATTGCTCTGTGGGGGGTTGTCAGCAAACCTTTTCCTAAACACCAAGTAAACGATGATGGTGGACAGTAAAGCTCTTCTTAAACACCAGGGAAATGGTGATGGTGAATCAAGAGTCTCAGTAGTGCTGATTTAGGATCAGTCTTTGCCTTTTAGATCACAATTAATAAGATTATATGGACAGGGTGGACCTGATCCTAGATCAGCAATCCTACTTTGAGCTCATGATACATGAGCTCCTAACGAGCTCTACTTCACACATTTGTTGTGGGTTATTTGTTTTGGGTTATTTGGAGAATCTTATTTGGGGAATCCCCACAGCATGATGCTGCCACCACCATGCTTCACCGTAGGGATGGTATTGGCCAGGTGATGAGCGGTACCTGGTTTCCTCCAGATGTGATGCTTGGCATTCAGGCCAAAAAGTTCAATCTTGGTTTCATCAGACCAGTCTGAGAGTCTTTTAGGTGCCTTTTGGCAAACTCCAAGCCTGCTGTCATGTGCCTTTTACTGAGGAGTGGCTTCCGTCTGGCCACTCCATCATAAATGCCTGATTGGTGGAGTGCTGCAGAGAGGGTTGTCCTTCTGGAAGGTTCTCCCATCTCCACAGAGGAACTCTGGAGCTCTGTCAGAATGACCATTGGGTTCTTGGTCACCTCCCTGACCAATGCCCATCTCCCCCATTGCTCAGTTTGGCCGGGTGGCCAGCTCTAGGAAGAGTCTTGGTGGTTCCAAACCTCTTCCATTTAAGAATGATGGAGGCCATTGTGTTCTTGGGGACCTTCAATGCTGCAGACCTTCCCCAGATCTGTGCCTCGACACAATCCTGTCTTGGAGCTCTACGGACAATTCCTTCGACCTCATGTCGGGTCTGAATAATTCTGTAGATTAGGTATTTCTGTTTTAGATTTTTTTATACATTTGCAAACATTTCTAAAAACATGTTTTCGCTTTGTCATTATGGGGTATTTATTTTTTATTTAATCAATTTTAGAATAAGGCTGTAACATAACAAAATGTGGAAAAAGTTAAGGGTTCTGAATACTTTCAGGTAGCCTAGTGGTTAGAGCATTGGGCCTGTAACTGAAAGGTTGCTAAATCAAATCCCCGAGCTGACAAGGTAAAAATCTGTCGTTCTGCCCTTGAACAAGGCAGTTCACCCACTGTTCCTAGGCTGTCATTGTAAGTAAGAATTTGTTCTTAACTGATTTGCCTAGTTAAATAAAGTAAATAAATTACTAAAAGAGCATGAGACCAGGTAGCTGATACCAACAATCTTTTTTTTAACATTTTCATATCAAAAGTCACCAGTGGTCATGTGATGTCATCACATTACATAATATATGAGCTTTCAATCAAGGGTGAAACCTCATTACATTAACCCCCTATGTGTGTTCTCTCTGTAGAAAAGCCCTGTTCCCTGCTCTGTTCCCCATCATTAATAGATTGAGATCACTTTATTGGTCAATTGCACCCAAGGTCCAACCTAAATTTTACTTCCACTTCTAATTCAACCATTCTGAAAGACACACATACACAGGTTTTGGAGAGGTGCAGGGTTAGGGGTTTAGTGCCTTGCTCGAGGGCACAGTGACATGAATGGCACCTAGGCATTGGTTGCCAGCTCACTTCCCGACAGGAAAACCGGGGATGCAAACTGGCAACCCTCCGGTTGCTGGCTCGCCTCTGTAACCGCTAGGCTATTAACCCCCTTGTGTGTTCTCTCTGTAGAGAAGCCGTGTGCCCTGTTCTGTTCCCCTGTGGGGAGAGATTCCCCCATCCTGGTGGCAGAGAGAGTGATGGATGGAACACCATGTGGACCCTACGAGTCAGACCTTTGTGTCAATGGCAGGTGTCAGGTACACAAACACATACAAACTCAATGCACGCAAATACACACACAGACAGACAGACAGACAGACAGACAGACAGACAGACAGACAGACAGACAGACAGACAGACAGACAGACAGACAGACAGACAGACAGACAGACAGACAGACAGACAGACAGACAGAGGAACAAAAGTTAATGCTATTGGCACAGGCAATTGACCAGGCAGACTTGTGTGTCGATTTAAGAAAAAGAAGATGATTTGCACATCCCACACATGAGAATCCTGGTGCTGGGCTCAAAGAATACTAAGATAAAGAAATGCTAAGACATTCCTGTAGCCATTAAGCACTGGGGAGCAGCAATATTCTGTGTCCATGCCTCTCATTTCCTTAGAAGTGCGGATGGCAATTGGCTATGAGCGGTGCATTGTTTCTGGCTACTCCTCCTACCCTTGGCCTTCCTCTACTGCCCTGCCTCACTCCCTCTGCCCTGTGACAGAATCCCTGCTCAGTTAAGAAGAGATGGTGGGACCTGTCAATTTCACCAGGTCAATGGAGAAGGGTTTTCTCTCTGTAGGTCACTAGAGAAGGGTTTTCTCTCTGTAGGTCTCTAGAGAAGGGTTTTCTCTCTGTAGGTCACTAGAGAAGGGTTTTCTCTCTGTAGGTCACTAGAGAAGGGTTTTCTCTCTGTAGGTCACTAGAGAAGGGTTTTCTCTCTGTAGGTCTCTAGAGAAGGGTTTTCTCTCTGTAGGTCACTAGAGAAGGGTTTTCTCTCTGTAGGTCACTAGAGAAGGGTTTTCTCTCTGTAGGTCACTAGAGAAGGGTTTTCTCTCTGTAGGTCTCTAGAGAAGGGTTTTCTCTCTGTAGGTCACTAGAGAAGGGTTTTCTCTCTGTAGGTCTCTAGAGAAGGGTTTTCTCTCTGTAGGTCACTAGAGAAGGGTTTTCTCTCTGTAGGTCTCTAGAGAAGGGTTTTCTCTCTGTAGGTCACTAGAGAAGGGTTTTCTCTCTGTAGGTCACTAGAGAAGGGTTTTCTCTCTGTAGGTCACTAGAGAAGGGTTTTCTCTCTGTAGGTCACTAGAGAAGGGTTTTATCTTTGTGCTGGTGGATTTAATTGTATCTTGGTTTGTCTGTGTCCTGTTTTCCCCCGTCTCTCTCCCTCTCTCTCTTACTCCCTCTCTCTCTGTCCTGAGCTCCCAAATGTCTTCTCACAATCTCTCTTTCTCTCTCTCTCTATCTCTCTCCCTCTCTTTCTCTCTCAGGCCTGCAAAGGCAAAGTTTCAATTGGCTGGGAGGTAACGGGGTCATTTTACCACTTCCTGTTTCTGTCAGGTTAGATCAAATCAAATCAAATGATATTTGTCACATACACATGTTTAGCAGATGTTATTGCGGATGTAGCGAAATGCTTGTGTTTCTAGCTCCAACAGTGCAGTAATATCTAACAATTCACAACAATACCTACAATACACACAACCTAAAGTAAAATAATGGAATTAAGGAATATATAAATATTAGGATGAGCAATGTCAGAGTGGTATTGACTAAAATACAGTAGAATCTTAGGTCCTAGAAGCAGAGCTGCCTTATCGGTCAGTGCCATCTTGCCACTAATAGCTAAGCACTGGGACACCAGATGAGAAAATAGACAGACATGGAAGACAGGATGTAGAGGATAGAGGAAGTGAGGGAGCTTTCAGATGAGAAGATATTGTCTAAAGAAAAAAAGTAGGTATGAGAGACGAAGGAAATAAGATGGTAATCATCATAATAAAATGGACATATTTAAACGCTAGACTAGTCTTTTCACCTGCTTTACACTGTAAGAGGGGATTCTCACCTCGTCTTGGCCATTTTTCTGGCCCATTCTTGGGACGCATAGCCACAGACTCAGTGGTGGATAAAAGTGTGTGTGTGTGTGGGTAGTATAGTTTCCGAAGGAGTAGCCAGCTGTTGTCAATAGATACTGGTCATCTGCTGAGCCAGCATTTGGTTCCCTACACATGGGAGACATTATGTGTCATGCTTCCCTCTACACACACATATCATAGGCCACACACACACACACATGCACACACATGCACGCACTCTTGCACTGTCTTACACACACACACACACACACACACACACACACACACACACAGACGTGTGTGTGTGTGTGTGTGTGTGTGTGTGTGTCAATAATTGTATCCATATTTTGTATTTCCTGGATTTATCCTCTCTCTTTTCATTGGCCAGCAAGAGGGGATTTCTCCTCAGTGTTCTGACAGCCAGCATTAACAAATAGAGAGAGAGAGAGAGAGAGAGAGAGAGAGAGAGAGAGAGAGAGAGAGAGATACTTGACTTGGTGCCTTCTTTAATGAGCCGTCCTCATTACACTAAAAACACCACAACCCCCCCACAAAATGAAATTTCATTCAGTGCCACCTCGACACAATCATATTACACAGTACAATACAATATACCCTCCAGCACCACATTACACAGTGCAATACAATACATCCTCCAGCACCACATTACATTACACAGTACAATATAATACACCCTTCAGCACCACATTACACAATACAATACATTCTCCAGCACCACATTACACAATACAATACGTCCTCCAACACCACATTACAATACAATACACCCTACAGCACCACATTACACAGTACAATACAATACACCCTCCAGCACCACATTACACAATACAATACACCATCCAGCACCACATTACACAGTACAATACAATATACCCTCCAGCACCACATTACACAGTACAATACAATACATCCTCCAGCACCACATTACATTACACAGTACAATATAATACACCCTTCAGCACCACATTACACAATACAATACATCCTCCAGCACCACATTACACAATACAATACGTCCTCCAACACCACATTACAATACAATACACCCTACAGCACCACATTACACAGTACAATACAATACACCCTCCAGCACCACATTACACAATACAATACACCATCCAGCACCACATTACACAGTACAATACAATAAACCCTCCAGCACCACATTACACAGTACAATACAGTACACCCTCCAGCACCACGCTTCCAATTGAAGGTCAACCCAATAAACACCACATAGAAATATACATACTAGAACTAACATAGAAATAGACTAACAAGAACATAGCCCAACAAACCCCGAAACACTCTAAACAAACACCCCCTGCCATGCCATGACCAAACTACAATAACAAACAACCTATTTTACTGGTCAGGATGTGACAGTACCCCCCCAAAGGTGCAGACCCCGCAAGCACCTCACACAAAAAAATAAACACAAAAAATAAACCCCAACACAATTTTTTTTTCCGAAACTAAAGGGAGGGAAGGGAGGGTGGCCACCGTCACCGACGGTTCTTGTGCTACACCCCCCCCCCCCCAACCTCCTACTACGGAGGTGGCTCAGGCTCCGGCCTTACTCCCCAACCTAACCTGTCCACCCCCGCTAAATGCTTATTATATTTTACCCCTCCCGAAGTCTCTGGACTAAGGCGCATCGCTGAAGACCTTAGGCTGATGCGTGTCGCTGGAGACCTCGGGCTGATGCGCATCGCTGGAGACCTCCGGCTGATGCGCGTCGCTGGAAATCTCGGGCTGATGCGCGTCGCTGGAGACCTCGGGCTGATGCGCGTCGCTGGAGACCCCGGGCTGGAGGGCGACTCTGGGAGCTCCGGACTGGAGGGCAGCTCTGGGAGCTCCGGACTGGAGGGCGACTCTGGCTGCGCCGGTTCCGGACTGGAGGGTGACTCTGTCGGTTCCGGACTGTAGGCCGTCTCTGTCGGTTCCGGACTGTATGCCGTCTCTGTCGGTTCCGGACTGTGGGCCGTCTCTGTCGGTTCCGGACTGTGGGCCGTCTCTGTCGGTTCCGGACTGTGGGCCGTCTCTGCAGGCTCCGAACTGTGGGCCATCTCCAGACGGGGCACTATCGCCGGAAGCTCTGGATGGGGCACTGTTGCCGGACACTCTGGACGGGGCACTGTTGCCGGACACTCTGGACGGGGCACTGTTGCCGGACACTCTGGACGGGGCACTGTTGCCGGACACTCTGGACGGGGCACTTTTGCCGGACACTCTGGACGGGGCACTGTTGCCGGACACTCTGGACGGGGCACTGTTGCTGGACACTCTGGACGGGGCACTGTTGCCGGACACTCTGGACGGGGCACTGTCGTCGGAAGCTCTGGACGGGGACTGCGCACTGAAGGCCTGATGCGTGAGGCTGGTACTGGAGGTACCAGACTGGAGACACGCACCCCAAGGCTAGTGCGAGGAGCAGGAACAGGACGTACTAGACTGGGCTGACGCACTGGAGGCCTGGTGCGTGGTGCTGGATTTGGAGGCGCCAGACTAGAGGCACGCACCTCAGGGCTAGTGCGAGGAGCAGGAACTGGATACACCGGGCCATGAGTAGGCACTGGAGGTCTGGAGCACACCTCCTGCACAACCCGTCCTGGCTGGATGGAAATAGTAGCCCTGCACAAGCGGAGTGCTGGCACAGGGCGAACTGGGCTGTGCAGAGGCCTGATGGCTGCCGTACGTAGAGCAGGCGTAGGGTAGCCTGGGCCTAGGAGGCGCACTGGTGGCCAGATGTGCTGCGCAGGCATCCTCCTTCCAGGCTGGATGCCCACTCTAGCACGGCACTTGCGAGGGGCTGGGATCGCTCGCACCAGACTGAGTGTGCGCTTGGGCGAGATCGTGCGCACTTCGCATACACCGGCGCTCTCCACTCCACACGTTCCCCATAATAAGCACGGGGAGTTGGCTCAGGGCTCACCCTTGGCCCAGCCAAACTACCGTGTGCCCCCCCAAAAAATGTGTCTTGGGGTGCCTCTCAGGCTTTCTTGCTAGCCGTGTCCCAGCATAGCGTTCTCTGTCCTCTCCAGCGTTCCTCCATGGTCCTTCTCCCGCTAGTATCTGCTCCCAAGTCCAAAACTCCTTGTAGCTCTGCTGCCTCTCCTTCCTCCGCTTCTTGGTCCGTTGGTGGTGGGTAGTTCTGTTACAGGTGTCGTAGGGATTGGACCAAAACGCAGCAGGAACGTGTAAACTCATCTTCTTGATTTATTAAAGAAGGAAACAAAAGAAACACGTATACAAATAACAACAAATGACACTAAACAGTCCCGTCAGGTGCACGAACACAAAACAGGAAAGAACTACCCACAAATCCCATAGAAAAAACACCCCTACTAAATAGGACCTTCAATTAGAAGCAACGAGGAGCAGCTGCTTCCAATTGAAGGTCAACCCAATAAACACCACATAGAAATAGACATACTAGAACTAACATAGAAATAGACTAACAAGAACATAGCCAAACAAACCCCGAAACACTCTAAACAAACACCCCCTGCCACGCCCTGACCAAACTACAATAACAAACAACCTCTTTTACTGGTCAGGACGTGACACTCCAGCGTCACATTACACAGTACAATATAATACACCCTCCAGCATCACTTTACACAGTACAATATAATACACCCTCCCGCGACACATTACAACTGTATATCTAACCCCTCCTCTCCAGCTGTACAGACAGCCCCTGAGCCCCCATACCTCCTGAAACATCTCCACACTGTTAATAACTTTATAATACTCAAACTCAACCCTAAGGGGTGTAGAGACCATCACTTTGAATAATATCACCGGGTCTGACCCGGTTCCTTCTTGTTAGCTATATGGCCAACTTGGCCTGGCCAAACAGAACGTTCAACAACGCTTTTCACTGCTGGAATACCTTTTCCCTGCTGGAATACCTTTTCCCGGCTGGAAAACCTTTTCACTGCTGGAAAACCTTTTTACTGCTGGAAAACCTTTTTACTGCTGAAAAACCTTTTTACTGCTGGAAAACCTTTTCACTGCTGGAAAACCTTTTCACTACTGGAAAACCTTTTCACTGCTGGAATACCTTTTCACTGCTGGAATACCTTTTCACTGCTGGAAAACCTTTTCACTGCTGGAAAACCTTTTCACTGCTGGAAAACCTTTTCACTGCTGGAAAACCTTTTCACTGCTGGAAAACCTTTTCACTGCTGGAATACCTTTTCACTGCTGGAAAACCTTTTCACTGCTGGAAAACCTTTTCACTGCTGGAAAACCTTTTCACTGCTGGAAAACCTTTTTACTGCTGGAAAACCTTTTCACTGCTGGAAAATCTTTTCACTGCTGGAAAACCTTTTCACTGCTGGAAAACCTTTTTACTGCTGGAATACCTCAGCTCCATCACAAACATACCCACAGAAAAAACAGGAACAGTCTCAGTCATTTCACAGAATGAAGAAGGAGAAAGAGAGGAATGAGGGAGAGAGAGAGAGAGATAGACAGAGACAGAGAGACCCGTTCAAATAAACGCACTGAAGGACCAGCTACAGTAGCTTCAAATACATTATTGTCCCCTCCATGTGAGGCTGAGCCATAGTCTAAAACTGTCCTTAGTCCATCAGTCCACAGTCCACTTAGCCTATAGTCCCCAGTAGGGGTAGCCAACTAGATTCACCCACAGGCCAATGTTTGTCAAAGCGCATGGTTGGGGGTCCTTTCGGTTACTGGCCCAATACTCATTTATAAAAAAGCTGCACCAATGTGTCGGAGGAAACACTGTACACCTGGCAACCGTGTCAGCGTGCATGCACCCGGCCCATCACAGGAGTCTCTAGAGCGCGATAGGACAACGACATCCCGGACGGCCAAACCCTCCTCTAACCCAGAAGACGCTGGGCCAATTGTGAGTCGCCTCATGGGTCTCGCGGGCGCAGCCGGCTGCAACACAGCCTGGTATCGAACCAGGATCTGTAGTAACACAGCTAGCACTGCGATGCAGTGCCTTAGACCGCTGCGCCACTCGGGAGACCCTACTGGCCCAATGCTCTTAACCACTAGCCTACCTGCCGCCCTATTGATGGATTGAGACGTGGATCTGTGATGCTCCAGCTGATGATTTTCTGAATGAGTCTCGACACCGGTGAGCTTCTGGGGGATGACATACACCTCGTCTGGGATGAGGTAGACTCCGTCCTCCGTGGTCTGGTACTGGGAGTAGCTAAAGTTCATGATTCGTCCCAGGCTGAGTGGGTGAGGGACACACTGGTGGAGCAGAGAGAGCATTAGCAGGGTGAATGCTCTCAGAGCCATGGCTGAGTCAGATGTGACTTCTATGAGGAAAAGGTGAAGGAATATAATGCTTCTCACTTGCTCTTGTCACAATGCTGTGCAACTGGTTTCATGTAAATGGCAGAGTAGTTCATATGCCACATACATCAGCCGCTTCTAAATGTCAAATCTAAATGGTTTGGTCTTTTATGCCTGACGATAACTTCCAAGTGAAACATTGCACAAAAACACAGTGGAAGCGTTCGTCAGTGTGCAGGTCTCCATTCTCTACAGATATAGGATCTTAATTTGATCACCCTGTTGTAGGATAACTTTTGAGGTATTTGAGGTTTAAAAAGGCTTCTAAAGTTTGTAATTTACACTTAGAAATTTCCTGACAAATGTATCAACCCCTACAGATATGTCCGTTAATTATAATTCACATAATAATTCCTATTTTCTGATGCTGCTGTTGCAAACAAATTAAGATCCCTACATCTGTAATCTATCTTAATCAATGAAGTCAAACATTGGACAGCAAAAGCTTAATGTCAATATGCCTTGTCCCTTGCTGTTCTGGTTAGTGTTTTTTGGCTTATTTCACTGGAGAGCCTCTAGCCCTGCTCATTATACCTTATCCAACCTCTCAGTTCCACCACCCACACATGTGATGACATCACCTGGTTTCAATGATGTTTCTAGAGACAATATCTCTCTCATCATCACTCAATGCCTAGATTTACCTACACTGTATTCACATCCTACCATACCTTTGTTTGTACATTATACCTTGAAGCTATTTTATCGCCCCCAGAAACCTGCTCCTTTTACTCTCTGTTCCGGACGTCCTAGACGACCAATTCTCATAGCTTTTAGCCGTACCCTTATCCTACTCCTCCTCTGTTCCTCTGGCAATGTAGAGGTGAATCCAGGCCCTGCAGTGCCTAGCTCCGCTCCGATTCCCCAGGCGCTGTCTTTTGATGACTTCTGTAACCGTAATAGTCTTGGTTTCATGCATGTTAACATTAGAAGCCTCCTCCCTAAGTTTGTTTTATTCACTGCTTTAGCCCACTCTGCCAACCCGGATGTCCTAGCCGTGTCTGAATCCTGGCTTTTGAAGACCACCAAAAACTCTGAACTCTCCATCCATAACTACAACATTTTCAGACAAAATAGAACGGCCAAAGGGGCGGTGTTGCAATCTACTGCAGAGATTGCCTGCAGAGTTCTGTCCTACTATCCAGGTCTGTACCCAAACAATTTGAACTTCTACTTTTAAAAATTCACCTCTCTAAAAACAAGTCTCTCACCGTTGCCGCTTGCTATAGACCACCCTCTGCCCCCAGCTGTGCTCTGGACACCATATGTCAACTGATTGCCCCCCATCTATCTTCAGAGCTCGTGCTGCTAGGTGACCTAAGCTGGGACATGCTTAACACCCCAGCCATCCTACAATCTAAGCTTGATGCCCTCAATCTCACACAAATTATCAATGAACCTGCCAGGTACCACCCCAAAGCCGTAAACACGGGCACCCTCATAGATATCATCCTAACCAACTTGCCTTCTAAATACACCTCTGTTTTCAACCAAGATCTCAGCGATCACTGCCTCATTGCCTGCATCCGTAATGGGTCAGCGGTCAAACGACCTCCACTCATCACTGTCAAACGCTCCCTGAAACACTTCAGCAAGCAGGCCTTTCTAATCGACCTTGCCCGGGTATCCTGGAAGGATATTGACCTCATCCCATCAGTAGAGGATGCCTTGTTATTTTTTTAAATGCCTTCCTCACCATCTTAAATAAGCATTCCCAATTCAAGAAATGTAGAACCAGGAACAGATATAGCCCTTGGTTCTCTCCAGACCTGACTGCCCTTAACCAACACAAAAACATCTTGTGGCGTTCTGCATTAGCATCGAACAGCCCCCGTGATATGCAACTTTTCAGGGAAGTTAGAAACCAATATACACAGGCAGTTAGAAAAGCCAAGGCAAGAAATTTGCTTCCTGCAACACAAACTCAAAAAAGTTCCGGGACACTGTAAAGACCTTGGAGAATAAGAGCACCTCCTCCCAGCTGCCCACTGCACTGAGGATAGGAAACTCTGTCACCACCGATAAATCCACTATAATTGAGAATTTCAATAAGAATTTTTCTACAGCTGGCCATGCTTTCCACCTGGCTACCCCTACTCCGGTCAACAGCACTGCATCCCCCACAGCAACTCGCCCAAGCCATCCCCATATCTCCTTCTCCCAAATCCAGTCAGCTGATGTTCTGAAAGAGCTGCAAAATCTGGACCCATACAAATCAGCTGGGCTAGACAATCTGGACCCTTTCTTTCTAAAATTATCTGCCGAAATTGTTGCAACCCCTATTACTAGCCTGTTCAAACTGTCTTTCGTATTGTCTGAGAGTCCCAAAGATTGGAAAGCAGCTGCAGTCATCCGCCTCTTCAAATGGGGACACACTCTTGACCCAAACTGCTACAGACCCATATCTATCCTACCCTGCCTTTCTAAAGTCTTCCAAAGCCAAGTCAACAAACAGATTACCGACCATTTCGAATCCCACCGCACCTTCTCCGCTAAGCAATCTGGTTTCAGAGCTGGTCATGGGTGCACCTCAGCCATGCTCAAGATCCTAAATGATATCTTAACCGCCATCGATAAGAAACAATACTGTGTTGCCGTATTCACTGACTCTGTCAATCACCACATCCTCATCGGCAGACTCAATAGCCTTGGTTTCTCAAATGATTGCCTCGCCTGGTTCACCAACTACTTCTCCGATAGAGTTCAGTGTGTCAAATCGGAGGGCCTGTTGTCCGGGCCTCTGGCAGTCTCTATGGGGGTGCCACAGGGTTCAATTCTTGGGCCGACTCTATTCTGTGTATACATCAATGATGTCGCTCTTGCTGCTGGTGAGTCTCTGATCCACCTCTACGCAGACGACACCATTCTGTACACTTCTGGCCCTTCTTTGGACACTGTGTTAACTACCCTCCAGACGAGCTTCAATGCCATACAACTCTCCTTCCGTAGCCTCCAACTGCTCTTAAATACAAGTAAAACTAAATGCATGCTCTTCAACTGATCGCTGCCTGCACCTGCCCGCTTGTCCAGTATCACTACTCTGGACGGTTCTGACTTAGAATATGTGGACAACTACAAATACCTAGGTGTCTGGTTAGACTGTAAACTCTCCTTCCAGACTCACATCAAACATCTCCAATCCAAAGTTAAATCTAGAATTGGCTTCCTATTTCTCAACAAAGCATCTTTCACTCATGCTGCCAAACATACCCTCGTAAAACTGACCATCCTACCGATCCTCGACTTTGGCGATGTCATTTACAAAATAGCCTCCAACACGCTACTCAATAAATTGGATGCAGTCTATCACAGTGCCATCCGTTTTGTCACCAAAGCTCCATATACTACCCACCACTGCAACCTGTACGCTCTCGTTGGCTGGCCCTTGCTTCATACTCGTCGCCAAACCCACTGTCTCCAGGTCATCTACAAGACCCTGCTAGGTAAAGTTCCCCCTAATCTCAGCTCGCTGGTCACCATAGCAGCACCCACCTGCAGCACGCGCTCCAGCAGGTATATCTCTCTGGTCACCCCCAAAACCAATTCCTCTTTCCGCCGCCTCTCCTTCCAGTTCTCTGCTGCCAATGATTGGAACGAACTACAAAAATCTCTAAAACTGAAAACACATCTCCCTCACCCTTAAGCACCAGCTGTCAGAGCAGCTCACTGATTACTGCACCTGTACATAGACCATCTATAATTTAGCCCAAACAACTACCTCTTCCCCTACTGTATTTATTTATTTATTTTGCTCCTTTGCACCCCATTATTTCTATTTCTACTTTGCACTTTCTTCCACTGCAAATCTACCATTCCAGTGTTTTACTTGCTATATTGTATTTACTTCGCCACCATGGCCTTTTTTGCCTTTACCTCCCTTATCTCACCTCATTTGCTCACTTTGTATATAGACTTATTTTTGTACTATGTTATTGAATGTTTGTTTGTTTTACTCCATGTGTAACTCTGGGTTGTTGTATGTGTCAAACTGCTTGCTTTATCTTGGCCAGGTCGCAATTGTAAATGAGAACTTGTTCTCAACTTGCCTACCTGGTTAAATAAAGGTGAAATAAATAAAATAAAAATAAAAAAGCGGACAGTGATGCCAGGCCATAAAACGTGTTTCGCCTTACATTTACAATGTAAAACTTAGCATCCACAATCATAGTGGAGATAATTTGACTAATCAATTTAGTCATTCAAGTAATGGCAAAGCATATAACATTGATTGTAGCAGTGTGTGTGTATGTGTGTATGTGTGTGTGTGTGTGTGTGTGTGTGTGTGCGTGCGTGCGTGCGTGTGTGTGTGCGTATGTGTGTGTGCGTATGTGTGTGTGTGCGTGCGTGCGTGCGTGTGTGTGTGTGTGTGTGCGTGCGTGCGTGCGTGCGTGTGTGTGCATATGTGTGTGTGCGTGCGTGCGCGTGTGTGTGCATATGTGTGTGTGCGTGCGTGCGTGCGTGTGTGTGTGTGTGTGTGTGTGTGTGTGCGTGCGTGCGTGCGTGTGTGTGTGCGTATGTGTGTGTGCGTGCGTGCGCGTGTGTGTGTGTGTGTGTGTGTGTGTGTGTGCGTGCGTGCGTGCGTGCGTGTGTGTGTGTGTGCGTATGTGTGTGTGCGTATGTGCGTGCGTGCGTGTGTGTGTGTGTTTGTGTGTGTGTGTGTGTGTGTGTGTGTGTGTGTGTGTGTGTGTGTGTGTGTGTGTGTGTGTGTGAGTGTGTGCGTGCGTGCGTGTGTGTGTGTGTGCTAGCTGCCAGGCAGGAAGTATGTTGTCATTAGTACCCTACTGTCCAGTGGTGGAGTGTTATGGCTGATTGCTCCAATATGTCATCTTCTCATTTTACTCAAACATGTATGGATGCACACACACACACACACACACACACACACACACACTCACACCAAAGCTAGTCTCTTTCCCACACTCCATCCTCTTCCTATCCTCTCTCTTTTCCTTCTCTCAATCCTTCTACTATTCTATTCCTTCCTCTCCTCTCTATGTATCTTCCTCTTTCCTCCTCTTTCCTCTCCTCTCTGTATCCTCCTCTTTCCCCCTCCTATCCAAGCAAATAAATTTATAAAGCCCTTCTTACATCAGCTGATGTCACAAAGTGCTGTACTGAAACCCAGCCTAAAACCCCAAACAGCAAGCAATGCAGGTGTAGAAGCACGGTGTCTACGAAAAACTCCCTAGAACGGCAGGAACCTAGGAAGAAACCTAGAGAGGAACCAGGCTATGAGGAGTGTGCCAGGTGGAGATTATAACAGAACATTGCCAAGATGTTCAAATGTTCATAGATGACCAGCAGTGTCAAATAATAATAATAATCACAGTAGTTGTCGAGGGTGCAACAGGTCAGCACCTCAGGAGTAAATGTCAGTTGGCTTTTCATACTCATTGAGAGTATCTCTACCACTCCTGCTGTCTCTAGAGTTGATATTCTTGTTTGTGTTTTACTGTTTGTGCTGCTTGGGAGTGTGTAAATGGCTTTGGGTAATTGGAGTTGTTTGTGAGTACACAGCTGGTTTAACTCTGTGATAATTGCTGGGAAGGATTAAACAATCCCTAAACATACAATAGGTTATGTGCTGGTGAATCTAGACTAATATCACTCGCCTTTGATGTCTGAACGTATTATAGCTTCCCTTTCCGTTTTTACAATGAACCAACTTGTTGTTTTTCCCACATTGTTCTGGGGTCGTATTCATAACGTTTCTTCCTTTTAGATACTAATTAATAAGATTATACAGACTGGGGGGAACTGATCCTAGATCAGCACTCCTACTATGAATAAAGGCCCTGATTCTCCAAGTCCCTCTGCTTCCTCTGTCCTTATTGACTGGCCCTTGAAGATCTGAGAGGATTGAATAGGTGGCAGTTCCTCTCTACTCTATCAGACATACTAGATGGAGCTATTGGGATGTTTTGTACATCTATCTAATAGTTTCAAATCCATGATGAGAAGTCAGTGAGGGGAGGGGAGTGAGTTAGAGAGGATCGGAACAGCCTTTTCCTATTTCACTAGCATTGTTTTGGAGTCAGAATGCAGTCCGCTAGTTGACCGATAGTCCGGTCAGTGTTTATTCAGAGATGGACTTCATTAGAATGCGCTTGCATTCCAATCAATATATCCTACCTTCTGACGTGTACTCTTGTTTACGACTTCCCACACATCTAAAAGCATAGAGTTTACA
>NC_042968.1:35941678-36086678 GCF_901001165.1 Salmo trutta | reverse complement strand
GATCTATTGTAGAGAGAAGGTCCTGCGTCTCAAACAACACCCTATTCCCTATGTAGTGCCTTGGTCAAAAGTAGTGCACTAGATAGGGAATAGGGTGCCATTTAGGATGCACACCTGGTCTCTCTTGACTCCACAGAGCTTAACAGTCCCATTACACAGGGGTCAAACCCCAACCTGTGCCATTTTGTTGGAGGTTCCTCCTATTGCAATTATCTACATTATGGAAGACCCTCTCCTCCCCTCTTTATATATCCCTCTTTTGTTCTCTCTCTCTCTCTCTCTCTCTCTCTCTCTCTCTCTCTGTCTCTCTCTCTCTCGCTCTACTGACTCTCTCTCTCTCTCTCTCTCTCTCTCATTCGCTGATGTATCTCTTTCTCTCTCTTCTTCCTCTTCTCCCTCCCTCCCACTCTCTCTCTCTCTCTCTCTCTCTCTCTCTCTCTCTCTGTCTCTCTCTCTCTCGCTCTACTGACTCTCTCTCTCTCTCTCTCTCTCTCTCTCTCTCATTCGCTGATGTATCTCTTTCTCTCTCTTCTTCCTCTTCTCCCTCCCTCCCACTCTCTCTCTCTCTCTCTCTCTCTCTCTCTCTCTCTCTCTCTCTCTCTCCCTCCCTCCCTCCCTTTCTCTCTCTCTGTGGGTCTTTCATATCTCTCTCCACCCTGTTTTTTGTTTCCTTCTTTGACACATTTGTGTGTAAGCCTCAGAAGTAACAGTGCGACCACAGTCAGTCGCCCGAGGGCCTGGGAACCAACGAGCTGCTTTGTATCATCACTACTGCCCAAACACTAGTGGGTGCTTGGATGCATGCATGTCTGTGAGGAGGGAAGGGCTGGCAAGGGTCTAATCAGAGATTTCTCTCCCAGTTGGGTTGAGGCTGGAATCCATAGAATATTTCATAGGATCTCTGTGCTAGAATCAAATGAATGATTCAAAAGTGATGTCATAAAGCGGAAGTAGTGTATATGCAGTGGGATCCTCAAAATGATTGGATCTTTTTGCTCACATATACTTCCTGGTCTCTTTTATGACACCCGTTGAATTCAGAGCCGTACATCTCAATGTGTGCATCCCAAATGCCACCGTATTCCCAACATAGTGCAATACTTTTGAGCAGGGCTCATTGAGCTCTAGTCTCAAATATCACACTATATAGGGAATATGGTGACATCTGGGTCACAACCTACCTATCTGTCTCTGGTTGAATCCTTCCTTTCAAACCCAGGCTCCGTGTGATGCTCCAGCACACAGAGACAGAAGGTAGAGAGAGAGAGGCTCTACCTCTTTCTGTCCACCGGTATTGAATTAGATCGCTGCTACTATGACCGTTACTACTCTAGCTTTGTCCCAAACGGTACCCTATTCCCTTCATAGTGCACTACCTTTGACCAGAGTCTAGTGCACTACTTTTGAACAGGGCCCATGTGTAGGGAACAGGGTGTCATTTGGGATGTAGACCCTCTCTTTCTAATTCCTTCATTGTCTTCCTCCTTGCCTTTCACATAGATTTTTTTTTTCAACCCTTTCAAAATGAACAGCTTGGATAAAGAACCAGCCCAGCCCAACCCTGTCTATACTACCCCTTCCCCTCACCTCTCCAAACCTCCTCTCATCCCCCCTCACCTCTCGTCCTCTCCTCACCCCAGGTGTGGGTCTGGGTGTGGCTCCACCCACCTCACTCTCTTGTATGTTTCTATAGGTTACATCGAGGCTGCTGTCATCCCCGTTGGTGCTAGGAGAATCAAAGTTGTGGAGGACAAGCCCTCACACAGCTTTCTGGGTAAGACACACACACACACACACACACAAACACACACACACACACACACACACACACACACACACATTTTGTTATGCGGTGCAGAGAACATTTAGCATTTTTAAAGCTAATTTTCGTGCAATTCTATACATTCTTCTATACATTCTTGAAATTCTAATTTGAGTACCTAGCTAAAAAACATTAGCTGACATGGGCTAGTTGATCTGGACATTTCTGACAAGTTATAAATAGATCTCTAAGGTATACAATGACTGACATGACAAGAGGAACTGATGATGCAAGATGTGTTGAATTGCAGGAAATAAGCTTTAAACCTGCAAAATTCTCTCTTCGCCAACAAGACGGTTGTGGAAAGTGTGTTTTATGAACGGTGCTTGTACCCATAGAAATAGGGCTGTGCAGGGGGGGAGTGGGATATTCCCTAATGCTGGAAGGGGGGCCTGGATGAAAAAAGTTTGGGAGCCCCTTTTATAGACAACCGTACAAGTTGATATGATCTGTCTAATGATGTGAACTTGTATTCCCTATAGCAGGGTACCCAACTACTATCTGAAACGGTCCAGTGACACAAATGTCCTAGGTGGCAAAGGTCCGGATGGATATTGTCATTTATCGGCGCTGTGGTTCAGCATAGTAACAAACCATGTTGTTATATAAAATGTTTTCAATAATACTGGTAAATACATAACAGTTTTTTACAATCGCTAGGATCCATTTCTCAATACTTAGGTCACTTTTTCAAAACTCTTCACACTGTTCTCCTAACTAACTTTCAGCTTGGCACAGCAGTTAATTTCACATCCAAAACGCACTAAAACTACCAAAACACTTCATACATGTCTCAAATCAACTCATTCTTCCACAACACTAGCAAAGGTGTCACCCAACAAGCACACTTTATCACTCATAAAACAATGACCTAAAAAACACTAACAACAGGCAGCATTACACAATGTTTTCTTTTGTCAAATGTCTTTACAAAACAAAACAAGAAACACCTCTCTACTGTTTAGAATTCACTGCAGTATATGTTACAGGAATGAATCAGACATGATGCAATATGCTTCAATATGTTTTATGTCATTTTTTGGCATTGAGTGATTCCAAAATACAATACTTTGTATACACACCATCTACAGATGGAGATAAAGCAGAAGCAAAGCTAGTCAACCCTGTTTTCTGCATTTGGCCACAGGTTCTCATCTACATCACATCTAACCCTGTTTTCTGCATTTGGCCACAGGTTCTCATCTACATCACATCTAACCCTGTTTTCTGCATTTGGCCACAGGTTCTCACCTACATCACATCTAACCCTGTTTTCTGCATTTGGCCACAGGTTCTCACCTACATCACATCTAACCCTGTTTTCTGCATTTGGCCACAGGTTCTCACCTACATCACATCTAACCCTGTTTTCTGCATTTGGCCACAGGTTCTCACCTACATCACATCTAACCCTGTTTTCTGCATTTGGCCACAGGTTCTCACCTACATCACATCTAACCCTGTTTTCTGCATTTGGCCACAGGTTCTCATCTACATCACATCTAACCCTGTTTTCTGCATTTGGCCACAGGTTCTCATCTACATCACATCTAACCCTGTTTTCTGCATTTGGCCACAGGTTCTCATCCACATTACATCTTATGTCTTCTTGGGCAATACACCTAGGAAATAATCTTTTGGCATGCCTGGTCCATCCCTGGCAATCTTCTGCAGATATGTCCAGGTATCCAGCGTTCATTGCTTCCAGGAGGGACATTTGATCATGTAGATGGTGGTCATAAACCTTCCACCTCTATGAGGAAAATAATTCCTCTATGGGGTTGAGGAATGGAGAGTAAGGTGGGAGGAAAAGTGACACCATCCTGGGATGGGCTGCATACCGCTCTGTGACTGCACGGGAGTGGTGAAATGCCACATTGTCCCATACAATTACAAACGTTGGCGGATTCCACCTCACTGCAACCCTTTCCTCACCTGGCACAACTCTTCCATAGAGGTCATCCAGGAATGAAATGAGACGCTCTGTGTTGTGTGGCCCAATTAGTGGTTTGTGTAACAGAAATCCATCAGAGGATATTGCTGCAGACATTGTGATGTTGGCACCTCTCTGGCCCCGGACATCCACTGTGGCTCTTTTCCCAATCACATTCCTTCCTCACCGCCGTGTTTTGGCCAAGTTGAAACCAGCCTCATCCACAAAGATGAATATGTGGGGTGTTTGCCTGGCTTCAATCTCCATGACTCTCTAAAATAAATCCACAAGGCAACATAAGAATTAGGCTATTACCGTAGTTACCATTATACCTAAAAACATCCATTGTGTGCCTCTGCCCTGTTTGGTTTTGTTCAAAACCAGTTCTGTATTTTATAGCCATCTTGCCTGGACATATTGAGTTGCTTGACTCGTTCAGAGTTCCTCCAAAGGGGACAGTTTACAACTGCTTCATTCTGACTTGATGTTGTTTCAGAACTGTAGAAATAGTTGTTATGCTTACATTGTGAATATTTCCAAATGTAATGTTGTCTGCTAACACTCTGTCCCGAAGCTCTGTGAGTTTTATGCCATTGTTTCTGATGACCATATCAACGATTGCAGTTTCCTGCACAGCAGTGAAAATCCTACCTCTCCTGCCTGTGGGAGGTAACTGTTGGGTCATAAGCAGAAATACAAAAACAATTACACACAAGTGGGTTTGGAGGCTTTGCTCAATTTACTTCTGTAATGTGCAGTTCAGTCAGATGCCCTTGCAGAATGCACATCTTACCTATTGTTTTGCCGGACATTTCTCCCAATAGATGCCACTGTTGAGCGTTGCAGATTTGGCTGCACTCTCAGACCAGCCTCTCTCATTGATAGACCATGATTTATTACATGATCAATTATAGCAGCCCTAATTTCATCTGAGACTACAGCTCTTGATATTCCTCTCAGTCTTCTTCCACCACGCGTACGTACTCCTCTCCCAGCCACTCTTCTTCCTCTGTCAGCCACTTCTCTATCTCTGGCTGGGTCCATGTTTACATTACAGTACAGCATTATTCCTAAACTGTCCCCTTTTGTATAGATGGTAATGTAATTGAAAGACTAACACCTGGGCAGGTGTTCAGCTACAATGGGAATCAGCTGTGGTTGGTCTAATTGTTTTGATAGTATTTTTTTAGATTTGGAATATATTTCAATACGGTATTACTGTAGAAATGTAGCACATTGCTGTCTTATTCAATTTTGTGTTTTGTTAGGTTTTGAACTTCAGTTTAACAGTTTTGAAAAGAGTATGTAAACATGTGCAAATTGTCCTGTAGGAACATAGAGTTTTGGTGGTGGTTGTGTCTGAGTGAGAAAATAATTCATGAAATTTGTAAGATGTAGTCATTGAATGCATTTTGTGCCAAAGCAATGGAAAATGATCCACAGTTTAGCCCACATAGACTGCTGTTGTGTTCACTGTGTGAAGAGTTTTGAAAAAGTGATCTAAGTATTGAGAAATGGGTCCTAGTGATTGTCAAAAACTGTAAATGAGACAAATGAAACCTTTGTACGTGGACCTTGAATTATTCAATAATATCTCAATTAAATTAAGTGCATGTTTTCTGGAGAACAAAGGAGAGTTAAAAAACAAAATCTGAAAGCGCAGAAAGTCACTGTGGGCCATGTAATATTAATGTATAAGTTCACTGTGGGCCATGCAATATTAATGTATAAGTCACTGTGGGCCATGTAATATTAACGGATAAGTCACTGTGGGCCATGCAATATTAACGGATAAGTCACTGTGGGCCATGCCATATTAATGTATAAGTCACTGTGGGTCATGCAATATTCATGTATAAGTCACTGTGGGCCATGCAATATTCATGTATAAGTCACTGTTGGTCATGCAATATTAATGAATAAGTCACTGTGGGCCATGCAATATTCAGGTGTAAGTCACTGTGATCCATGCAATATTCATGTGTAAGTCACTGTGGACCTTGCATCAATGAGAGAAATTACACTTTCTGTCTCTTGAAAATGCTTTGAACTTTGGCACAAATGGTGTGAGAGCAACTCTTGAGACACTGGTGCAGGTGTCCATTGGTGAGCCTGGAGCGATATTTGTTTTGAATAAAGTTCATTGTGGAGAAGGCTGATTCACAGCTGTATGTGGAGCCAAACATGGTCAGGATGTCTAGTTGTAGTTTCTTGAGAACAGGGACATCAGCTGCAGGCACCATCTTTCCATCTTTCCCCAGAAAGTAAGACAGGGTCACAAAGCCACATTTTCTTGCAGCTCAATCAACTCCATTTGCAGTGATGAAGATCTGTCTGAAGATCTGTTTAGCTTCCTCTGACAACATCTACCCGTCTGAAGATCTGTTTAGCTTCCTCTGACAACATCTACCCGTCTGAAGATCTGTTTAGCTTCCTCTGACAACATCTACCCGTCTGAAGATCTGTTTAGCTTCCTCTGACAACATCTACCCGTCTGAAGATCTGTTTAGCTTCCTCTGACAACATCTACCCGTCTGAAGATCTGTTTAGCTTCCTCTGACAACATCTACCCGTCTGAAGATCTGTTTAGCTTACTCTGACAACATCTACCCGTCTGAAGATCTGTTTAGCTTCCTCTGACAACTTTTTGTGACTAAGATGGTTCTGGATGACCAGCAAGCAATTCTCTTCCAACAGTGAAATCCCAGGCCTCCGTCCCCGCAGGAGGCCTTTTGCCTTTTGGTAGGCCGTCATTTTAAATGAGAATTTGTTCTTAACTGACTTGCTGAGTTAAATAAAGGTTAAATAAAAATATAAAAAAGTCATCAAAGCTAGCTTTGAGGTTCTCCATCAGCTTCTGGATGAAATCGACATGGTAGGGAACATCTTTGTCTCCCTGCGTTTGCACCAGAAGATTGGGGAAGTGGACAAGTTCTCCCTGGAGATCCTTCTTGAAAAGCTCCAGTTTCTTCTGGAAAGCCCAGACTACTGCTATCATATCACACACTGTGTTGTCCTGCAGCTTAACATTCAGTTGTTGAGGTGTGATGTCATGTCTGTCACTGTGTTGTCCTGTCCCTGCAGCTTAACATTCAGTTGATTGAGGTGTGATGTCATGTCTGTCAAAAATGCTACTGTTTCCTCTTCTCGTCATCAGAAAACTGAGTTGCCTTGTCACTCTTTTGCTCTGATAAGAAAGCTTTGATTTCCTCCTGAATGGCCCAGAAGCATTCCAAAACCCTGCCTTCACTGAGCCATCTGACATTGTAAGTCATCAAAGCTGGCATTAGCCTCTGTCAGAAAGCCTCGTAGCAGGCGGTGTTCTTGATCAGCTTCATCCTCGTTGTCATGACCTCAGAATACTCTTATCCCAGACTGGCACACAGGACAGATTGATGGATGATTTGATGTCAGGACAGGGTGGTCCTCTTTCAAACTGTAACCAGTCCCCTCCTCTTCCTGTTATGGCTGGAGCTCCATCTGTGGTGATGGAGACCACTGACTTCAGATCGCTCCCCCTGGTCAGCATCCCTTTGACATCCTCTCCCTGTGTGTCTGCTTCTACATTTGTTAAGCCCAACAGCTCATCCCAGAATTCCATCTTTGTTTCGTAATGAAACCTGACAAACAACAGAAGCAGGCCATTATCAGTGTTATCTGTTGAATCATCCACAGCTAATGAAATGTTTGGTGCATTCTGAATGACCTCATCAAGTTGTGAAGTCAAATCTTGAGCTAATATTTCATTTCTCCTCATTGCTGTGGAATCAAATCAAATCAAACTTTATTTGTCATGCCGAATACAACAAGTGTAGACCTTAGCGTTAAATGGTTACTTACAAGCCCTTAACCAACAGTGCAGTTCAAGAAGAGTTAATAAAATATTTACCAAATAAACTGAAGTAAAAAATAAAAGTAACACAATAACATAACAATAACAAGGCTATATACAGGGGGTACCGGTAATCTTTATTGTTTACCTGCAAACAAGGTGTCAGCAACTTCACACATGCGTTCTTTTACCATCTCAGCGTCAGTGTTTTCCCTAAACCCAAGCTATCCTCAGTGAAAGCTCCGTTGCACGTTGTTGGGCTTTCAGGGAATTGAAATTGACTTTTTGTCTCATATTGGAATTTGAGTTGTTTAATCTTGTTTTTTCTCACCTCCGTGTTCAGAGGATAAGACGGATCTATATTACTATGCTTGGTGTAATCACGCTTAACATTTCCACTTTTCATGAGGGCTACGGACTCGCTGCATATCAGGCACATTTGTTTTGTTCTGGTTGTGAGGAGAATCGCCGTCAACTTAAATTATTTTGAACAAGATACTGGTAACTAAGCTCCTTCTATCTGTGATATTAACAGTTGAACCTCAGTGAAATATTTCTGTTTCTTTCTGCCTGCTTGTTCTGAGGTGTTGTGGAGGATATTTGCATTGATGTGATTGGGTAAGACATTGACTCTTGCATTTAACCACGCGATTGGATTAGACAGGGCGAGTTAGAGAGGCCGTGGCACCCGGGTAATTTTTGAAAGCTGTTTAAAAAAATTATTGATTGACTTGTATATAACTACTGTAAATGCTATGTTGTTCGGTCCGTATTGACCCTTCACTGGGTCTGGATCAGGACCACTGTCTGCCAGTTGAGTTTGGCTGCCCCATACAGTCTTCAGCCAGTGCTAAAACATTCTGCACTGTCTAGCATGTTTTGTTCTCTGTCGACTCTGCAGGGAAATTTGAAAGCCCATAAACACACTTATTTGTCAGCCGCTTGTAAAGTGTTTGAACACTTCACTCTTGCGATTTCCTTTTGAGTGTTCTGACAACAGCTATTAAACATTTTTCTAACTGTTAAGTGCTTTGTCAACAGGAAGGGTACACTGGGGACTTGAGACATCGGTGGCATCCAATTCTAGTTCTGTGTGTAATGATAGGAAAGGCTGGGATCCTCTCTAGTGATAGGAGGGAGTTGAGGGATGGAGGGAGGAGAGGAGATTAGGAGAGGGATGGGGAAGAGAGGAAGGGAAGTAGGGAGGGACGAAGGGAGGGAGGGAGGGAAGGGAGGGAGTAGAGACTGAAAGGCTAGCCACTCCCTTTGAAAACACATCTGGTGATCTAAAGAAACACTCCAACACTACTTCCTTTTGTACAGTGTGAGGTATGTCTCCACCACGTTTTATATGGTAAAGTTTCCCCAAGTCGCTGATCTTGGGTCAGTTTAGGATGTAGGTAGAGTTATTAAAGTGACTATGCATAGATAATAACAGAGAGTAGCAGTAGCATAGAAGGGGGGGCAATGCAAATAGTCTGGGTAGTCATTTGATTAGCTGTTCAGGAGTCTTATGGCTTGGGGGTAGAGGCTGTTTAGAAGCCTCTTGGACATAGACTTGGCGCTCCGGTACCGTTTGCCGTGCGGTAGCAGAGAGAGCAGTCTATGCCTAGGGAGACTGGAGCCTTTGACAATTTTTAGGGCCTTCCTCTGACACCGCCTGGTATAGAGGTCCTGGATGGCAGGAAGCTTGGCCCCGGTGATGTACTGGGCCATACGCACTACCCTCTGTAGTCCCTTGCAGTTGGAGGCCGAGCAGTTGCCATACCAGACAGTGATGCAACCCGTCAGGATGCTCTCAATGGTGCAGCTGTAAAACCTTTTGAGGATCTGAGGACCCATGCCAAATCTTTTCAGTCTCCTGAGGGGGAATAGCTTTTGTCATGCCGTCTTCACGACTGTCTTGGTGTGCTTGGACCATGATAGTTTGTTGGTGATGTGAACGCCAAGGAACTAGAATCTCTCAACCTGCTCCACTACAGCCCCGTCGATGAGAATGGGGGCGTGCTCTGTCCTCCTTTTCCTGTAGTCCACAATCATCTCCTTCATCTTGATCACGTTGAGGAAGAGGTTGTTGTCCTAGCACCACATGGTCAGGTCTCTGACCTCCTCCCTATGGGCTGTCTCATCGTTGTTGGTGATCAGGCCTACCACTGTTGTCATCAGCAAACTTAATGATGGTGTTGGAGTCGCGCCTGGCCATGCAGTCATGAGTGAAAAGGGAGTACAGGAGGGGACTGAGCACGCACCCCTGAGGGGCCCCCGTGTTGAGGATCAGCGTGGTGGATGTGTTGTTACCTACCCTTACCACCTGGGGGCGGCCCATCAGGAAGTCAAGGATCCAGTTGCAGAGGGAAGTGTTTAGTCCTAGGGTCCTTAGCTTAGTTTTGAGCTTTGAGGTCACTATGGTGTTGAACGCTGAGCTGTAGTCAATGAATAGCATTCTCACGTAGGTTTTCCTTTTGTCCAGTTGGGAAAGGGCAGTGTGGAGTGCAATAGAGATTGCATCATCTGTGGATCTGTTGGTGTAGTATGCAAATTGAATTGGGTCTAGGGTTTCTGGGATAATGGTGTTGATGTGAGCCATGACCAGCCTTTCAAAGCATTTCATGGCTACAGACATGAGTGCTACGGGTCGGTAGTCATTTAGGCAGGTTACCTTAGTGTTCTTGGGCACAGGGACTATGGTGGTCTCCTTGACACATGTTGGTATTACAGACTCAGACAGGGAGAGGTTGAAAATGTCAGTGAAGACACTTGCCAGTTGGTCAGCGCATGCTCGGGTACACGTCCTGGTAATCCGCCTGGCTCTGCGGCCTTGTGAATGTTGACCTGTTTAAAGGTCTTACTCACATCGGCTGCGGAGAGCATGATCACACAGTCGTCCGGAACAGCTGATGCTCTCATGCATGTTTCAGTGTTACTTGCCTCGAAGCGAGCATTGAAGTTATTTAGCTCATCTGGTAGGCTCATGTCACTGGGCAGCTCTCAGCTGTGCTTCCCTTTGTAGTCTGTAATAGTTTGCAAGCCCTGCCACTTCTGATGAGCGTCGGAGCCGGTGTAGTATGATTCGATCTTAGCCCTGTGTTGCCGCTTTCCCGGTTGGATGGTTCGTCGGAGGGCATAGAGGGATTTCTTATAAGCTTCCGGGTTAGAGTCCCGCTGCTTGAAAGCGGCAGTTCTACCCTGGTTAAGCTTAAGATTGGGAGAGGAGAAGCTGATCCTCGGTCTGTACCTAAGGGACACTTGTGAAATACAATGTGTTGAAAAGGAAAAGAGAATATATGTTTTTGTAGATCTAGTAAACAACACAGTGATGACTATGGAACAGTGATGCTAATATTCTGATGATGACCATGGAACAGTGATGCTAATATTCTGATGATGACCATGGAACAGTGATGCTAATATTCTGATGATGACCATGGAACAGTGATGCTAATATTCTAATGATGACCATGGAACAGTGATGCTAATATTCTGATGATGACCATGGAACAGTGATGCTAATATTCTGATGATGACCATGGAACAGTGATGCTAATATTCTAATAATGACCATGGAACAGTGATGCTAATATTCTAATGATGACCATGGAACAGTGATGCTAATATTCTGATGATGACCATGGAACAGTGATGCTAATATTCTGATGATGACCATGGAACAGTGATGCTAATATTCTAATGATGACCATGGAACAGTGATGCTAATATTCTAATGATGACCATGGAACAGTGATGCTAATATTCTAATGATGACCATGGAACAGTGATGCTAATATTCTAATGATGACCATGGAACAGTGATGCTAATATTCTGATGATGACCATGGAACAGTGATGATAATATTCTAATGATGACCATGAAACAGGGATGCTAATATTCTGATGATGACCATGGAACAGTGATGCTAATATTCTGATGATGACCATGGAACAGTGATGCTAATATTCTAATGATGACCATGGAACAGTGATGCTAATATTCTAATGATGACCATGGAACAGTGATGCTAATATTCTAATGATGACCATGGAACAGGGATGCTAATATTCTGATGATGACCATGGAACAGTGATGCTAATATTCTGATGATGACCATGGAACAGTGATGCTAATATTCTAATGATGACCATGGAACAGTGATGCTAATATTCTAATCATGACCATGGAACAGTGATGCTAATATTCTAATGATGACCATGGAACAGTGATGCTAATATTCTGATGATGACCATGGAACAGTGATGCTAATATTCTAATGATGACCATGGAACAGTGATGCTAATATTCTAATGATGACCATGGAACAGTGATGCTAATATTCTAATGATGACCATGGAACAGTGATGCTAATATTCTAATGATGACCATGGAACAGTGATGCTAATATTCTGATGATGACCATGGAACAGTGATGCTAATATTCTGATGATGACCATGGAACAGTGATGCTAATATTCTAATGATGACCATGGAACAGTGATGCTAATATTCTGATGATGACCATGGAACATTTATGCTAATATTCTGATGATGACCATGGAACAGTGATGCTAATATTCTGATGATGACCATGGAACAGTGATGCTAATATTCTAATGATGACCATGGAACAGTGATGCTAATATTCTAATGATGACCATGAGGCAGTGATGCTAATATTCTGATGATGACCATGGAACAGTGATGCTAATATTCTAATGATGACCATGGAACAGTGATGCTAATGTTCTAATAATGACCATGGAACAGTGATGCTAATATTCTAATAATGACCATGGAACAGTGATGCTAATATTCTAATGATGACCATGAGGCAGTGATGCTAATATTCTGATGATGACCATGGAACAGTGATGCTAATATTCTAATGATGACCATGGAACAGTGATGCTAATGTTCTAATAATGACCATGGAACAGTGATGCTAATATTCTGATGATGACCATGAGGCAGTGATGCTAATGTTCTAATAATGACCATGAGGCAGTGATGCTAATATTCTAATGCATTTTAATTTAAGTTGATTTGACGATGTGGTTAAACACATTTTGAAAGATCTGAAGTTGTTTTTTTCTATATAGTTAATATTATGTTCCTGGGCAGTTTTATAGTAAAGTGTTTCAATTCTTTTCAATTCCATCTAAATCTGTAAGTTCATAGACATGCAGTAAAACAAACGTGTTTAGAAAGAGTCCATTCACTGTGCAAGGTTTTTTTATTTCTCTGGAGCTCTCTCTGGTTGTCGAGTCCTTCCAAAAGACTGATTAAAACAACATGCATTTGGAAAAACCTGGCTCAAACATTCAATTCTTATGGAGTGTCTTACAGTACACCCCAACAGTCTCTCTGTCTCACTCTCTCTCTTTATTCTCTATCTCTTTATTCTCTCTCTTTATTTTCTCACTCTCTCTCTCCACCCTCGCTCTCTTTCTAATGCATTACCCAACAACCTTAAGTCAAGCAGTGCATGTCCACAGGGGATAACCGTGGACATGCGGTGAGGTAGTCTGTTTGCTGGACTTCACAACCTCCACAGTCTCCACATCAAGGGACACTCTCTTAGTTGGAACCGACTGGGTCTCTGATGCTGTGCTGTTTCCTGTGGTTCAGGCACTGCGAGAAGTAAAACCGCCCTGACCGGGGTCAGCTATTTCCAAAGCAGCCAATTTGGGCATCAAAAGTCATTTTCAGAGAAGTGAAGAGAAGTGTGTGTTCACCTTGCCTGCCTGCTACATTTTAATTGTTTGTTTGCTCCTCTTTAAATTAAAAAAATATATATTTTAGGGTAGAGGCATGGTTTGAATTATGGGTTTGAATAAAGGTAGTGATTTAAGGGGAACAGTCAGAGTGGGAATTGAACCCGACAACCTGCGTTTACAGTTTGAGCGCACAATGCTATAAAGGTCTAGGCATGTTGGTGGAGACTGTGGTATGCTTACATTCAATGGAAGTGATAGGGGCAAGTGATAGGGAACCATCTAACATCAAGTTGTCCTGAACTTCCTCTTAAATTAATTCTACGTCCTGCTTGTTCCAGCAATGAAAGACTCTACCAAGAGGTCCATCAACAGCGACTGGAAGATCGAGCTTCCTGGAGAGTTCCAGCTTGCCGGCACTACAGTGCGCTACGTCCGGAGAGGACTCTGGGAGAAAATGTCCGCCAAGGGACCCACCAAGACCCCGCTGTACCTCATGGTAAACCTATCATGTAGAGAGAGATGGTGTGTGTGTGTTGGGGGATGAGTGTGGTGTGTGTGTGTGTGTGTTGGGGGATGAGTGTGTGTGTGTGTGTGTGTGTGTGTGTGTGTGTGTGTGTGTGTGTGTGTGTGTGTGTGTGTGTGTGTGTGTGTGTCTATTAGAATATTAGTGTGTATCCCTATAATGCAAATGCATGTTGAGCTGATGCATTTACCCTCCTCAGTCTACTCCACATGACAGAGATCAGAGAGAGAGGAAGAGATAAAGAGCATGGAAATTGGGCTTCAAAGGGAGGAAGCTGGTGTTAGTTTAAATGTAATCTTTATTTAACTAGGCAAGTCAGTTAAGAACAAATTCTTATTTACAATGACAGCCTACCAGGGAACAATGGGTTAACTGCCTTGTTCAGGGGCAGAATGACAGATTTTTACCTTCTCAGTTTGGGGATTTGATCCAGCAACCTTTTGGGTTATTGGTCCAACGCTCTAACTACTAGGCTACCTGCTGCCCCAAATGGCCCACTGGAGGCATCATGTGATACAGATGTAATATCTTAATTTGAGCCAGTTTGCTACAGTAGGGAAATAATCATGCAGCAACAGGAAATGTCAGTTATTATGTGGATTATATAAAAACATTTGTAGTGATTGATACATTTTTGATAAGGGAAAATCAAGTCTAAAATATCAAAGTGGGAATGTTTAAACTTCAGGGCCCTTTTAAACCTTAAATGCACTACAAGTTTTACATTTCCTGATCAAATTAAGATCATACCACAGGAGGTTGGTGGCACCTTAATTGGGGAGGACGGGTTCGTGGAAATGGCTGGAGCTGTCACTAGGGGGTGACTAGGGGGTGTTCTAGTCTTTTCATTTCTATTTTGGTGCTCTTAGTATTGTTCCCAATTAGAGGCAACTGATGTTCGTTGTCTCTAATTGGGGATCATACTTAAGGGTTCCCTGTTCCCACCTGGTTTGTGGGATATTGTTTGTGTATGTGCAGGTAGCACTACGTTACTTTACGTTTCTTTGCTTGTTTATTGTTTTTGTTGGAAAGTTTCACTTAAATAAAGATGTGGAACTAAACACACGCTGCGCCTTGGTCCGTCCATTCAAACGAACGTGACAGAATATTCCACCTTACAAGGACCAAGCAGCGTGCAACGGGGGAAAAGTGAGTTGGACCTGGGAAGAGATCATGGGAGGATAAGAGACCCTTCCTTGGCAGAAGTCGCCAGGAAATCAGGAAGGACAGCGACGACGCCGGGGGCTGCGACCACAGAAACCCCAAGATTCTTTTGGGGGGGGGGCACGAGGGTTGGTCGGCCGAGCCAAGGAGAGAGCCAGAGCCCGCTTGGGAGTCGATGGAGCAGTGTGAGGAGGGATATCGGAGAATGATGTTGGCTAGGAGTATGCTGCAGCAGAGGTGTGCTGAAGAGCGTGACACCAGTCCAGGGTCATCTGCGCAGGCTCCACGCACCAGGCCTCCAGTGAGCCTTCTCAGCCCGGTACGTTCTGTGCCGGTTCCTCGCACTCGCCATGAGGAGCGTGTCTTCACTCCGCTGCCACAGAAACCCCAAGATTCTTTTTTTTTTGGGGGGGGGGCACATGGAGCTGGCGGCTGAGCAGAGGGAAGAGCCAGCGACCGTCAGGGAGGCGATGGAGAAGTTGGTGGGGAGAGAGGAGAGAGATGTTGGTCAAGTGTGTTCTGCTCAACATTCGACCTGAAGAGCCTGTCAGCAGTCTGGCGAAGTCTGTGCTGGTTTCACGCATCTGGCCTCCAGTGCACCTCCCCAGTCCGGTACGTCCTGTGCCAGCTCCGCGCACCCGCCCTGAAGTGCGTGTCACCAGTCCGGTGCCACCTGTGCCGGCTCCACGCACCAGGCCTCTAGTGCGCCTCCCCAGCCCGGAACGTCCTTTGCCTGCTCCCCGCACTCGCCCTGAAGTGCGTGTCACCAGCCCGGTATGTCCTGTGCCGGCTCCACACACCAGGCCTCCAGTGCATCTCCCCAGCCCGGTACGTCCTGTGCCGGCTCCACGCACCAGGCCTCCAGTGCGCCTCCCCAGCCCGGTACGTCCTGTGCCGGCTCCACGCACCAGGCCTCCAGTGCGCCTCCCCAGCCCGGTACGTCCTGTGCCTGCTCCCCGCACTAACCCTGAAGTGCATGTCATTAGTCCGGTGAAACCTGTGCCAGCTCCACACACCAGGCCTCCAGTGCGCCTCTACAGCCCGGAACCTCCAGCGACAGTTTACAGTCCGGAGCTTCCAGCGACGGTTCACAGTCCGGAGCTTCCAGCGAAGGTTCACAGTCCGGAGCTTCCAGCGACGGTTCACAGTCCGGAGCTTCCAGCGACGGTTCACAGTCCGGAGCTTCCAGCGACGGTTCACAGCCCGGAGCTTCCAGCGATGGTCATCGGCCCGGAGCTTCCAGCGACGGTCAACGGCCCGGAGCTTCCAGCGACGGTCAACGGCCCGGAGCTTCCAGTGACGGTCAACGGCCCAGAGAATCCAGCGACGGTCAACGGTCCGGAGCTTCCTCTGACGGTTCACAGCGACGATTCACAGTCCGGAGCTTCCAGCGACGGTTCACAGTCCGGAGCTTCCAGCGATGGTTCACAGTCCGGAGCTTCTACCGACGGTACACAGCCCGGAGCTTCCAGCGATGGTCATCGGCCCGGAGCTTCCAGCGACGGTCATCGGCCCGGAGCTTCCAGCGACGGTCAACGGCCCGGAGCTTCCAGTGACGGTCAACGGCCCAGAGAATCCAGCGACGGTCAACGGCCCGGAGCTTCCTCTGACGGTTCACAGCGACGATTCACAGTCCGGAGCTTCCAGCGACGGTTCACAGTCCGGAGCTTCCAGCGATGGTTCACAGTCCGGAGCTTCTACCGACGGTACACAGCCCGGAGCTTCCAGCGATGGTCAACGGCCCAGAGCTTCCAGCGACGGTCAACGGTCCGGAGCTTCCTCTGCATGTATTCATGTATTCTACCACTGTGTATTCTCTGTTGAGGGCCAAAATAGCATTCCAGTTTTTTGTTAATTATTTCCAATGTGTCAAGTAATTATCTCTTGGTTTTATCATGATTTGGTTGGTTCTAATTGTGTTTCTGTTGCTGTCCTGGGGCTCTGTGGGGTCTGTTTGTAAATAGAGCCCTAAGACCAGCTTGCTTTGGGGACTTTTCTCTCGGCTAATCTCTCTGTAGGTAATGGCTTTGTTTTGGAAGGTTTGGGAATCACTTCCTTGTAAGTGGTTGTAGAATTTAACGTCTCTTTTCTGGATTTTGATCATTAGTGGGTATCGGCCTAATTTTTCTCTATTTGCATTATTTGGTGTTTTACGTACACAGAGGATGTTTTTGCAGAATTCTGCATGCAGTCTCAATTTGGTGTTTGTCCCATTTTGTGAATTCTTGGTTGATGAGTGGACCCCAGACCTCACAACCATAAAGGGCAATGGGTTCTATAACTGATTCAAGTATTTTTTTGCCAGATCCTAATTGGTATGTGAAATGTTATGTTCCTTTTGATGGCATAGAATGCCCTTCTTGCCTTGTCTCAGATCGTTCACAGCTTTGTGGAAGTTACCTGTGGTGCTGATGTTTAGGCCGAGGTAGGTATAGTTTTTTGGGTGCTTTAGGGCAACAGTGTCTAGATGGAATTTGTATTTGTGGTCCTGGCAACTGGACCTTTTTTGGAACGCCGTTAGTTTTGTCTTACTGAGATTTACTGTCAGTGCCCAGGTATGACAGAAACTGTGCAGAAGATCTAGGTGCTGCTGTAGGCCCTCCTTGGTTGGGGACAGAAGCACCAGACCATCAGCCAACAGTAAACATTTGACTTCAGATTCAAGTAGGGTGAGGCCGGGTTGTGCAGACTGTTCTAGTGCCCTCGCCAATTCATTAATATATCTGTTGAAGAGGGTGGGGCTCAAGCTACATCCCTGTCTCGCCCCACGGCCCTGTGGGAAGAAATGTTTGAGTTTTTTGCCAATTTTAACTGCACACTTTAGTTTGTGTGCATGGATTTTATAATGTCTTATGTTTTTCCCCCAACACCGCTTTCCATCAGTTTGTAGCAGACTCTCATGCCAAATTGAGTCAAAAGCTTTTTTGAAATCAACAAAGCATGACAAGCCTTTGTTTTGGTTTGTTTTTTGTTTGTTTGTCAATTAGGGTGTGCAGGGTGAATACATGGTCTGTCATAGGGTAATTTGGTATAAAGCCAATTTGACATTTGCTCAGTACGTTGTTTTCACTGATGAAATGTACAAGTCTGCTGTTAATTATAATGCAGAGGATTTTCCCAAGGTTGCTGTTGACGCATATCCCACGGTACTTATTCCAAATATTAGGGAAGATGCCAGAGCTGAGGATGATGTTAAAGAGTTTAAGTATAGCCAATTGAAATTTGTGTTCTGTATATTGTCTGTATATTGTCCTGTAGTTCATTCACTGTAATTGGAGAATCCAGTGGGTTCTGGTAGTCTTTAATAGCTGATTCTAATATTTGTAATTGATCATGTATATGTTTTTGCTGTTTGTTCTTTGTTATGGAGCCAAAAAGATTAGAGAAGTGGTACATCTCCATTTTGGATAGATAACTGTTCGTGTTGTTGTTTGTTTAGTGTGTTCCAATTTTCCCAGAAGTGGTTAGAGTCTATGGATTCTTCAATTACATTGAGCTGATTTCTGACGTGCTGTTCCTTCTTTCCCCATAGTGTATTTCTGTATTGTTTTAGTGATTCACCATAGTGAAGGCATAGACTCTATGTTTTTGGTTAGATAGGTTTCTCAATTTCTTTCTTAGGGTTTTGCATTCTTCATCAAACCATTTGTTATTGTTGTTAATTTTCCTAGGTTGTCTGCTTGAAATTTTGAAATTTGATAGGGAAGCTGAAAGGTCAAATATACTGTTTAGGCTTTCTACTGCCAAGTTTACACCTTCACTATTACAGTGAAATGTTTTGTCCAGGAAGTTGTCTAAAAGAGATTGAATTTGTTGTTGCCTAATTGTTTTTTGGTAGGTTTCAACACTACTTTCCTTCAATCTTCCTTTGGCTTTGATGCCTCATGATTGAGTATTGCTCTGTTCAAGTAGGCTGCGATTTTGCTGTGATGTGATAGGGATGTTAGTGGGCTGACTGTGAACGCTCTGAGAGACTCTGGGTTGAGGTCAGTGATAAAGTAGTCTACAGTACTACTGCCAAGGGATGAGCTGTAGGTGTACCTACCATAGGAGTCTCCTCGAAGCCTACCAATGACTATATACAGACCCAGTGTGTTACAGAGCTGCAGGAGTCGTGACCCGTTTTGTTGGTTGTTTTGTCATAGTTGTGTCTAGGGGGGCATATTTGGGAGGAAATACTATCAGCTCCAGGTGGGTGTTTGTCCTCCTGTGTGCTGATAGTGTCAGGTTCTTGTCCAGTTCTGGCATTTAGGTCACCACAGACTAGTACATGTCCCTGGGCCTGGAAATGGTTGATCTCCCCCTCTAGGATGGAGAAACTGTCCTCATTAAAGTATGGGGATTCTATTGGGGGGATATAGATAGCACACATGAGGACATTTTTCTGTGTTGAGATTTATAGCCAGATGTAAAATGTTCCTGTTTTGACTAATTTAATAGAGTGGGTTAGGTCTGCTCTATACCAAATTAGTATACCTCCTGAGTCTCTTCCCTGTTTCACACCTGGTAGTTTGGTGGATGGGACTACCAGCTCTCTGTAAACTGGAGGACAACCAGTGGGTCTGTCTCCTCTATACCATGTTTCTTGTAGGATGACAATGTCTGTATTTCCAGACATAGGTCTGATCTGGGGGGGCCTATATACTGTAGGGTGTGACCAGGCTTTGTTTGGCAGGGTCTCAGCTGGTTGGGTTGTGGCTGGTGATGCTGTGGTCTGGGTGTAGGTCCTCTTGGCGTGGGTTTTCTCGATGCAGGTCATTTGGGAGGGGGTCTTGCAGGTTTGGGATGGTGTCTTGATGGTCTGGGCGGGGTGTCCGTTGCTCTGTTGCTCCTGTTTGAGGTTCTGGGGCTGTGGTTGAGGGTGACATCCTTCAGGGTCCTGGCAAAAGTTGGGATTGCTGCCTTGTAGAGGTGGACCTCTCTCTCTTTCCTTTACAAAGTATTTCAGGATGAGTGGGGGCTTGGGGGAGGCTGTATGTTCTGCTAGAGAGGGCGGGTTAAATGTACATCTGTAATGTGGATCTGGATTGTGCATTGTACTCTTATTGGGGTTGTGCTAAGGTTTGGTGCTATGGGTTTAGGAGGGGGGCTCACAGGGGGGGGTAATAAGGTGTTTTTAAGTTCATGAGGATGGCTCATTAAAGAAACTAAGTCTCTTTCCTTCCTCTCTCTCAATTCAGTTCAAGGGGCTTTATTGGCATGGGAAACATGTTTACATTGGCAAAGCAAGTGAAAACAATGTACAGTAAACATTACACTCACAAAAGTTCCAAAGTAATAAAGACATTTCAAATGTCATATGATGTCTATATATTGTCTCTCTCCTCACTCACTCACTCACTCACTCACTCACTCACTCACTCACTCACTCACTCACTCACTCACTCACTCACTCACTCACTCACTCTGTGTCTCTGAGCATGACTCAGTCTCTCAACCCATCTCTATGTTATACACTATCAGGACATTGTGTCTGAACATAACAAGCCAGTGTTTCTAAACATAACTCCCTCTCCCCTAGGTGCTGTTGTTCCATGACCAGACCTACGGGATACACTATGAGTACACAGTGTCTCTGAACGTAACTGAACGTGATGATGTCAGTGAGGAGCAGAGAGCACCAGAGCACCTCTACCTTTGGACACACAGCTCCTGGCAAGACTGCAACGTACAGTGTGGAGGAGGTATGACTCACACACACTGACACACATCCCAAGGAGAGTCTTTGCAGGGTTTCTGATAGCTGTTGACCTTGGGTTCATGCATAGTGACTTTCAGCCTCCCCCCTCCAGTCCCCCCCAACCCCCTCCAGTTCACCCCTCCCCCTTCAGTTCCCCCCTCCCCCTTCAGTTCCCCCCTCCCCCTTCAGTTCCCCCCTCCCCCTTCAGTCCCCCCAAGGTAGTGGGATGGGGCTTGGAGACGTGTTAGAGGCTATGTCAGAGGGTTAGTTGGACAGGCCTTTGGGGCTTGGGGGAGACAAATAGGCCCAGTGTTGGTCAACTTCTAACCTCTGAACTAGAGCACACCAGACAGGTAGAGCTGGCTCCCACTGTGGGAATCTCAACTGGGTTCCCACGAACATACACGCAAACAAAGGCACTCAAACACGTGCATGTACACGTGCACTCTCATGCAGGCACACACACAGTGGACAGCACACTGCACACATACAGTACGTATCTCTAGTTTTGCCTATTCAATTCTCAGTTCATTGCTGAGACTGCAAATATCTAGAGCTGATTCTGGTGATATTAAAAAAAACTTTGAGGAAAAAGCATTTATTTTATTAACTCAGAGCAACAGTATTTTACCATCATCTAGCAGTAGATGTAAAGTGGATGGATAGGTGGCTAGTTAATGTTGTTTTAACCCTTAAGAGTAGATTACCCTTCACTATAAATTCAACTGATGTTGCATCTCAACCAGTGGAAAAAAGACTTCAAAAATAAGTTACAATTATCAGTAGGTTGTACTTCAATTTGCTTTTGCACTCATCTCAACACAATCAATGACATTCTTTTTTAAAGGTTGATTACTTTGTAAAACTATTTAGTTATGAACTAAAGTAAATCCATCCAATTATGAAGTGAAGTAACTCTCGAAGCAAGTCTGGTCATAATTAGAGTGAAAACAGCACCATGACACCAGCGGTTTTATCGCTAGCCAGTGACCGATTAGCTATAATGCATTGTTCAGTCTGAATCATTGGTAACATATGTCATTTAGCTGTGAGAGGGTGTGTGCTGGTTTTGGTTAACCACTTTCGTTTGTTTGTATGTTCACTCATTTGGAGTGCTTTAACAATGTCAAGGGTGAAGCTTATTGTAGCCAGCTAGTGGTTAGCTTATTGTATCCAGCTAGTGGTTAGCTTATTGTATCCAGCTAGTGGTTAGCTTATTGTAGCCAGCTGGCGGTTAGTTTGTTGTAGCCAGCTAACAGTTAGGTTGTTGTAGCCAGCTAGCGGTTAGTTGGTTGTAAAGAGCTTGCGGTTAGTTTATTGTAGCCAGTTAGTGGTGAGTTTGTTGTAGCCAGCTAGTGGTGAGTTTGTTGTAGCCAGCTAGTGGTGAGTTTGTTGTAGCCAGCTAGTGGTGAGTTTGTTGTAGCCAGCTAGTGGTGAGTTTGTTGTAGCCAGCTAGTGGTTAATTTGTTGTAGGCAGCTAGTGGTGAGTTTGTTGTAGCCAGCTAGTGGTGAGTTTGTTGTAGCCAGCTAGTGGTGAGTTTGTTGTAGCCAGCTAGTGGTTAATTTGTTGTAGGCAGCCAGCTGTCTGATGACTTAAAGGGTTTTACCAAATTTGATCAATGTTATTTCCTGAAAGTCGCTGGGGTCCTTACTGTAGGTCACTTTGGATAAAAGCGCCTGCGAAATGGCATATATCAGGGGTCGGCAACAGGCATGCAAGTGTTTTTTCCCAAGTATTCCCACAAATAAAAGACATACAGTATGTGATGGTGTCTCAATGTAGTCTAGGTATGAAATTAATATTATTTTTAAATACAACCTCTTTTTGAGCTTAGTTGTGGTCAGTTTGCAGTGTACAAATGACTAGAATTATGTTACACCCCCCGACAAACCGCTTAGACTAAAATCATCCCGTGGCTGAATCTAGTTGCCTACATTTCATTTACATTTCAGCCATTTAGCAGACACTCTTATCCAGAGCAACTTACAGTAGTGAATGCAGACATTTTTGTAATGGTCCCACGTGGGAATCAAACCCCAAACACTGCCATTGCAAACACCATGCACTACCAACTGAGCCACCTGGGACCCTATACCCCTGCAAACGCCATGCACTACCAACTGAGCCACTGGGGACCCTATACCCCTGCAAACGCCATGCACTACCAACTGAGCCACTGGGGACCCTATACCGCTGCAAACACCATGCACTACCAACTGAGCCACTGGGGACCCTATACACCTGCGAACACCATGCACTACCAACTGAGCCACCTGGGACCCTATACCCCTGCAAAAACCATGCACTAGCAACTGAGCAACCTGGGACCCTATACCCCTGCAAACGCCATGCACTACCAACTGAGCCACTGGGGACCCTATACCTCTGCAAACACCATGCACTACCAACTGAGCCACTGGGGACCCTATACCCCTGCAAACACCATGCACTACCAACTGAGCCACCTGGGACCCTATACCCCTGCAAACACCATGCACTACCAACTGAGCCACCTGGGACCCTATACCCCTGCAAACACCATGCACAACCAACTGAACCACCTGGTACCCTATACCCCTGCAAACGCCATGCACTACCAACTGAGCCACTGGGGACCCTATACCCCTGCAAACACCATGCACTACCAACTGAGCCACCTGGGACCCTATACCCCTGCAAACACTATGCACTACCAACTGAGCCACCTCGACCCCTATACCGCTGCAAACGCCATGCACTACCAACTGAGCCACTGGGGACCCTATACCCCTGCAAACGCCATGCAGCACCAACTGAGCCACCTGGGACCCTATACCCCTGCAAACGCCATGCAGCACCAACTGAGCCACCTGGGACCCTATACCCCTGCAAACACCATGCACTACCAACTGAGCCACCTGGGACCCTATACCGCTGCAAATGCCATGCACTACCAACTGAGCCACTGGGGACCCTATACCTCTGCAAACGCCATGCACTACCAACTGAGCCACTGGGACCCTATACCCCTGCAAACGCCATGCAGCACCAACTGAGCCACCTGGGACCCTATACCCCTGCAAACGCCATGCAGCACCAACTGAGCCACCTGGGACCCTATACCCCTGCAAACACCATACACTACCAACTGAGCCACCTGGGACCCTATACCGCTGCAAATGCCATGCACTACCAACTGAGCCACCTGGGACCCTATACCCCTGCAAACACCATGCACTACCAACTGAGCCACTGGGGACCCTATACCCCTGCAAACACCATGCACTACCAACTGAGCCACTGGGGGCACTGTATCCCTGGCAAATATTATGTGCGTAAACCTATTTAGCATAGAGTTCTACTTGACATTTTGTTGCCCACTTTTGGAGAGATTCAAATATGAGGAAAACCTGAAGTCCTCATAGGAGAGTCCACGTCTCACTGTGTGTGTGGAACAAATCTCTGTTTCCTTGGTAACCAGAATTCATTATTACTCTTCCAGTATCTTTTGGCTTTTAGAGTAAATATTATGAGTCGTTTTCCCTCCAAATGAATTCTGCCGATACATTGTTGCTCTGAGAAGAACACTAAGGGATGGGGTGGGGGGTGGCATAACCGTCAGGGAGCCTGTACACAGTGTTCATAAAACATTTCCCATCACAGGATTTTGGGACGATGTAGGAACATGAAACCTGTTACATATATTTTGTAGTGGGAAGCCAGATTTAGTCATTTCTGAGCCATATAGTAGAAACCCATGAGCACTTAACACAATATAACACAAACACACTAGTCCTTATATACTGTAGTGCACTTAACACAATATAACACAAACACACTAGTCCTTATATACTGTAGTGCACTTAACACAATATAACACAAACACACTAGTCCTTATATACTATAGTGCACTTAACACAATATAACACAAACACACTAGTCCTTATATACTATAGTGCACTTAACACAATATAACACAAACACACTAGTCCTTATATACTGTAGTGCACTTAACACAATATAACACAAACACACTAGTCCTTATATACTATAGTGCACTTAACACAATATAACACAAACACACTAGTCCTTATATACTGTAGTGCACTTAACACAATATAACACAAACACACTAGTCCTTATATACTGTAGTGCACTTAACACAATATAACACAAACACACTAGTCCTTATATACTGTAGTGCACTTAACACAATATAACACAAACACACTAGTCCTTGTATACTATAGTGCACTTAACACAATATAACACAAACACACTAGTCCTTATATACTATAGTGCACTTAACACAATATAACACAAACACACTAGTCCTTGTATACTATAGTGCACTTAACACAATATAACACAAACACACTAGTCCTTATATACTATAGTGCACTTAACACAATATAACACAAACACACTAGTCCTTATATACTGCACAACTTCTGACCAGAGGGAAGGAGAAAGGATGGATTTTCATAAAGTTGGAACAAAGCCCAGATCTCGAGCCCTGCGCACACGCACGCACGCATGCACATACACACACACACACACACACACACACACACACACACACACACACACACACACACACACACACACACACACACACACACACACACACACACACAGTAGTCGGGGCCTTACCCAGCAAGTGGTGGTTTGGATAGGGGCCAGCTCAGCTCCAAATATAGGACTTCAGTCTTCTGATTTAGTGTTAATTAACTGAGTTTTATTGTGTAATTACCTTCGCATTAGACCAGGCTATGATGTAGTTCACTGGAGGGTTATGCCGGTTGAGACAGAGGCTTGAACTCCATGTGTTTTGTGTGTGTAAAGCTGTTTGAAGGTTTTTTGAGACAGCGTCTCTCTCTCTCTCTCTCTTTCTCTCTGTTTCTCTCTCTCTCTGTCTCACTCTCTCTCTCTGTCTCTCTCTCTCTCTTTTTGTCACTCTCTTTCACTGTAATTTGTGTGTGTTTGTATACCTCAGATTATAACTGTGTGTGTGTGTGTTTCCAGGTGAGAGGAGGACAGTGGTGTCCTGTATGAGGCTGGTCAATAAGAGCATGACTCTGGTGAATGACAGCCTCTGCCAACCAGAGAACAGGCCATTACCCCAAGTACGACGCTGCAACTCACACCCCTGTCAGTACAGGTGAGACACACTTCAAACACAAGCACATGCACACATACACTTATAATCATGGGTATACACACACACACACACACACACACACACACACACACACACACACACACACACACACACACACACACACACACACACACACACACACTGTATCAGGAATAGTTGAATGAGAAACAGGATGATGAAAAGATTGCATCATCCTGTTTCTGAGTGATTATAAAAAAACAGCTCCATTGAGTTCAATTGGCTATAGAAGGAGGATCCAGAATACATGTGCAGTCAAGTGCCTGTCAGCATGCAGTGCCTGTCAGCATCCAGTGCCTGTCAGCATGCATGCATGCACAGTGTGTTTCATGTCCTACTCAGGCAGAGTTTTACATTAGAGGAACGTGCAGCAAGGAATGTTTCTGAGCTGTACTGCTGATGCATTTAAACCAGACCACTGATCTCTCTGTTCAAAGAAACTGGGCTGTATCTCAAATGGCACCCTATTCCCTATATAGAGCACTACTTCCATAGGGCACTGGTCAAATTAGTGCACTATATAGGGAATAGGGTGCGAGATGTAAGTGGTTTAAAGTGTCTTATTACCTTATCCACATAAAAGGCAGAGTGCCGTCTGTCCTATTGAACCGGCCTCACACTGACTCCCACTAATGTACTTGTATATCACTCAAACTTCAGGGTAGAGACTTCTGTTGTCGCTTTGAACTAGCTCACCTGATTCACCGAAACATGGGCTTGATAAGTAGTTGACAAGTTGAATCAGGTGTGCTAGCTCAGGAATGGTTCAAATACATGGAACGACTGGAGTTCCCCAGGAGAGACATTCCACTTCTTCCCGCTTCAGCTCACACCGAGACAAGCAACTGGGACCTCTGCCTCACAGATTCATGTCTGCCCTCCTGAAATGTTTTTAGTCAGTTATGCCACCAAAAAGCTAGCTATTAGTCAACGTGAGTGGGCACATTTCAAGCTGAGGAGTGAGGCTACAAATCCCCTTATGTTACACTCACTGAACTGTGGTTTCACTCTGTCTAGATTTTAGCCTCTAGAATCTAGATTCTAAAGATTCTAGAATTCTAGCCCATCTATATTCTAGCTAGTAAGTTGAGCACAGAGTTCTGTATTTCTGTTCATTTAACTTTATTTTCATTGAAAAAGATTCCTTTCAAATTATTCTTGAGTGTATTCTGTCAATACGGTGCTAACTTTATACGACAGCCCCCATAGACATTGTATATATTTTTGGGCAACAGAAAAAGGACCTGCCCCAAATGGCCCCCTATTCCCTATAGTGTACTACATGTGACCCAGGCCCGGTCAAAAGTAGTATTGGGAGTAGGGTGCCATTTGGGATGTAGACAAATACTCCCTGTATTTGGACCCAGCCCAGTTATACGTTTCTAAGACATACATTGATGTGGATATAATTTGCAGTCTCTTAGCCCCTTTCCCCTTTGCATCCATTCAGTGGATCAGTCAGCTGCATCTCTACCATATAGGCAGGACTTGTTAGGTACAGCCAAATATTGAATGGAAGTGGATAGTATCATGACGTTGCTGTAAAGAAAGGAAGAGGAGGAGGGATAAAAGACATGGACATGGAAGCAGAACACACACGCACGCATGCACATACACATACACAGAAAGACAGACAGACTGACCGAGAGAGAGACAGACAGAGAGAGAGACAGACAGAGAGAGAGACAGACGGACAGAGAGACAGACGGACAGAGAGAGAGAGATAGACAGAGAGACAGACGGACAGAGAGACAGACGGACAGAGAGAGAGACAGACAGAGAGAGAGACAGACGGACAGAGAGACAGACAGATGGACAGACAGACTGGGACCTCTCCATCTACTCCTTTAGTTTATTACTACATCACCTGGAAAATAGAGGCCCAGTTTTCCACAGGCCTCAGGTGTTTGGCTGTAACTCTTTACGACCTCATTTCACCAGGCCTGGCGCTGTAAACCCCAAACTCTGTCACATCTACAGGGTAATGTTCATCAGGCACCAATTGGAAGAAGATGCTCTGAAACTGGGGAGGGACTACCTGGACTTTTTCCATTTCTGTTTCAAAACGTTTGGCTACGACGTGCCCTACTGATCACGACCCAGTGCATTAGTCAACACTACTTCATTGGCGACATCGTAGCATACAAAAGACACTTGGTGGTTTTTAATACTAGGAGGATAGTGTGTTGGCACTGTTTTTTGTTTTGAATGAGAATTTAAGAGTATTTCAATTGCTCAGTTTGTCTGTGTTTTGTGTTGCGTAGCGAACCACTCTTGTTAAACACAGAGAACACTTAAAGGTCCAATGCAGACATTTTTATCTCAACAGCAATCATTTACGGGTAACAATTAAGTACCTTACTGTGATTGTTTTCAATTAAAATGGCAAAAATTGCTTCTTAGCACAGAGTAATTACTCAAGCAAGAATTTTGTAGGACTGTAGGACTGAGTGGGGAGTGGGAAACTGAGAACTAGCTGTTATCGGAAGAGAGTGGGGAGTGGGGAGTGGGGAGTGGGAAACTGAGAACTAGCTGTTATCGGAAGAGAGTGGGGAGTGGGGAGTGGGGAGTGGGAAACTGAGAACTAGCTGTTATCGGAAGAGAGTGGGGAGTGGGGAGTGGGGAGTGGGAAACTGAGAACTAGCTGTTATTGGAAGAGAGTGGGGAGTGGGGAGTGGGAAACTGAGAACTAGCTGTTATCGGAAGAGAGTGGGGAGTGGGGAGTGGGAAACTGAGAACTAGCTGTTATCGGAAGAGAGTGGGGAGTGGGAAACTGAGAACTAGCTGTTATCGGAAGAGAGTGGGGAGTGGGAAACTGAGAACTAGCTGTTATTGGAAGAGAGTGGGGAGTGGGGAGTGGGGAGTGGGAAACTGAGAACTAGCTGTTATTGGAAGAGAGTGGGGAGTGGGGAGTGGGAAACTGAGAACTAGCTGTTATTGGAAGAGAGTGGGGAGTGGGGAGTGGGAAACTGAGAACTAGCTGTTATTGGAAGAGAGTGGGGAGTGGGGAGTGGGGAGTGGGGAACTGAGAACTAGCTGTTATTGGAAGAGAGTGGGGAGTGGGGAGTGGGGAGTGGGAAACTGAGAACTAGCTGTTATTGGAAGAGAGTGGGGAGTGGGGAGTGGGGAGTGGGAAACTGAGAACTAGCTGTTATTGGAAGAGAGTGGGGAGTGGGGAGTGGGGAGTGGGGAGTGGGAAACTGAGAACTAGCTGTTATTGGAAGAGAGGTTTGGAACTCTTTTTCTTCTTATTAACTAATTTACTGCCAAAACTCCATCCCACCAGAAGAGGCAGAAATTTCAGACTGTATTTTCAAACAGCTCTTACACTAAAAGGGCATTACTGTCACGTTGTGCGCAACTGGTTGAATGCAAGTCAGGTGCAGGAGAGCAGAGATGGGTGATAACAGGCGCCAAAGTACACAAACGGTACAATAAACAAAACACACGGGTCAAACACATACCCGGCGCAAACCAGCCTGATGCGAACCACACGTAACAAACAAACAATTCCACACACAGACATGGGGGGAACAGAGGGTAATATACATTTAGTCAGATGAGGGAATGTGAACCAGGTCTGCGGAAAACCAAGACAAAACAAATGGAAAATGAAAGGTGGAGCGACGATGGCTAGAAGACCGGTGACGTCGACCGCCGAACGCCGCCCGAACAAGGAGAGAGACCGACTTCGGTGGAAGTCGTGACAATTACCATCATTTTCACAACCTCACAGTGTGGAAATGTATATAAAACATAGGGAAATCACGTTTTTGACTGCACTAGGCCATTAAATGTTTACTGCCATGTTGATTAAAAGAGATGGTGCTTATTTCTACACTTTCATTTCTACATATCTGCCAACATTAACCTGTTGATAATTTTACTCTAATCAATTTAATCAGAAAATACTTCATTGGCATGGAACGGGTTATCACATTGCCAAAGCAAATATTTAGAAACATATTAAAAAACATACACATGATAACACACGCACTCTACACACACATACACATGGACTTTGTATTGTAGATACACTATCGGTCAAAAGTTTTAGAACACCTACTCATTCAAGGGTTTTTCTTTATTTTGACTATTTTCTACATTGTAGAATAATAGTGAAGACATCAAAACTATGAAATAATACATATGGAATCATGTAGTAACCAAAAAAGTGTTAAACAAATTCAAATATATTTTATATTTGAGATTCTTCAAGTAGCCACCCTTTGCTTTGATGACAACTTTGCACACTTTTGGCATTCTCTCAACCAGCTTCACCTGGAATGCTTTTCCAACTGTCTTGAAGGAGTTCCCACATATGCTGAGCACTTGTTGGCTGCTTTTCCTTCACTCTGCGGTCCGAATCATCCCAAACCATCTCAATTTGGTTGAGGTCGAGGGATTGTGGAGGCCACGTCATCTGATGCAGCACTCCATCACTCTCCTCCTTGGTAAAATAGCCCTTACACAGCCTGGAGGTGTGTTGGATCATTGTCCTGTTGAAAAACAAATGACAGTCCCACTAAGCCCAAACCAGATGGGATGGAGTATTGCTGCAGAATGCTGTGGTAGACATGCTGGTTACGTGTGCCTTGAATTCTAAATAAATCACAGACAGTGTCACCAGCAAAGCACCCCACACCATAACACCTCCTCCTCCATACTTTACGGTGGGAAATACACATGCGGAGATCATCCGCTCACCCTCACTGCGTCTCTCACAAAGACACAGCGTTGGAACCAAAAATCTCAAATTTGGACTCCAGACCAAAGGACAGATTTCCACCAGTCTAATGTCCATTCCTCGTGTTTCTTGGCCCAAGCAAGTTTCTTCTTTTTATTGGTATCCTTTAGAAGTGGTTTCTTTGCAGCAATTCGACCCTGAAGGCCTGATTCACACAGTCTCCTCTGAACAGTTGATGTTGAGATGTGTCTGTTACTTGAATTCTGTGAAGCATTTATTTGGGCTGCAATTTCTGAGGCTGGTAACTCTAATGAATGTATCATCTGCAGCAGAGGTAACTCTGGGTCTTCCATTCCTGTGGCGGACCTCATGAGAGCCAGTTTCATCATAGCTCTTGATGGTTTTCGCGACTGCACTTGAAGAAACGTTCAAAGTCTTTGACATTTCCGTATTGACTGACCTTCATCTCTTAAAGTAAAGATGGACTGTCCTTTCGCTTTGCTTATTTGAGCTGTTCTTGCCATAATATGGACCTGTTTTTTACCAAATAAGGCTATCTTCTGTATATACCCCCCCCCCCACCCCTGTCACAACACAACTGATTGGCTCAAACGCATTAAGAAGAAAATAAATTCCACAAATTAACTTTTAAGAAGGCACCTGTTAATTGAAATGCATTCCATGTGACTACCTCATGAAGCTGGTTGAGAGAATGCCAAGAGTGTGCAAAGCTGACATCAAGGCAAAATGTGGCTATTTGAAGAATCTCAAATATAAAATATATGTAGATTTAACACTTTTTTTGGGTTACTACTGTACATGATTCCATATTTCATAGTTTTGATGTCTTCACTATTATTCTATAATGTAGAAAATAGTAAAAAAATAAGAAAAACCCTAGTAGGTGTTCTAAAGAGTAGCTGATGCCTTGGCAATAACTAATGGGGATCCTTAATAAACCCCAGGAAGAGTAGCCGATGCCTTGGCAGGAACTAATGGGGATCCATAATAAACCCCAGGAAGAGTAGCTGCTGCCTTGGCAGGAACTAATGGGGATCCTTAATAAATGCAAATCATCTCTCTCTCTCACTTTCCCTCTCTCTCCCTCTTTCTCTTTCTCCCCCTCCCTCTCTCTCTCCTCTCCCCCTCTCAACATCTATCTCTCTCTCCAGGTGGGTGACAGGGGAGTGGGGCCAGTGCTCGGTGACGTGTGGGAAGGGTCTCCAGCTGCGTGAGGTGGGCTGTGTGTACCAGCTGCAGAACGGATCCCTTATCCACACACGGGACTTGTACTGCCAGGGGGGAAAACCCCCCGCCCTGCAGGGCTGCGAGGGACGCCACTGCCTCACTGCCTGGGAGGCCTCTGAGTGGTCCAAGGTCTGTTGTGGTGGGGGTGGGGTGTGTGCTTGTCTATGCGACTATTCCTGGATGCGTGTTTGAGTGTTTACGCACGTCAGTGTGTGTCCACGTGTCTATGCGAGTGCCCGTGTGAGTGAGACACACAGAGAGAGAAATAGTAAACCACTTACTTTCCTCAAAGTTTGATGCAGAATCATGTAGGAGCAGCGCTGCAGTAGTACTGCATAATATAGACATCTGTCACCCCCCTCTCGTTCTCTCTCTCTCTCTCTCTATCTCTCTCTCTCTCTTCCCTCGCTCCACTGAAGAGGAGGTGGAGTGGGTTGGAGAGGGGAGCTAATGAACCACCACAGGAGGCTTCTATAATGAGTAACACTCTGGCCTCTCTCTCTCTCTCGCTCCCTCTCACACTCTCTCTATCCTCATATTTCTATTCACTTCATTTTCCTCCCTCTCTTTTTCCTGACATCACTCTAACCTCCCTCTCCATCTTCCTCTCCCTCTCCTCCTCCACCTCACACTCCTCTCACCTCATCTTACCTCCACTCTTTTTCTTCTCCTTTTCCATCCCCTCTCTTCCCTCTCTACTGTAATTATTTTCCACCTCTTCCTCCCTCTTTCATGTTCCCTTTTCTCTCCTCTATATGTCCCTTCCCTTTGTCCCTCTCCCTCAACTCCAATTTTTCCCTCTCTCCATTTCCCTCTTGTCTCCATCTCCCTTCTTACTCTCTCTCCCTCCTTTCTTCCCTCCCTCCACTCTCTTCTTCCCTCCCTCCCTCCCCTGGTCTCCCTCTCCCTTCTCCCTCCCTCCTCTCCCCAGTGTTCTTCAGACTGTGGCAGTGGGTTCCGTCGGAGGATAGTGAGGTGCACCAACCCCCAGGGGAGCTGTGACCCCCTCTCTCAGCCTGCTGACCAGGAGCCCTGTGAGGACCGCTCCAAATGTTACGAGTGGAAGACTGGGGACTGGTCCAAGGTATGGGCCATACACACACATAAATGACACACACACACAGACACATACTCTCTCTTTTTAATCAAATATCTATTTACAGAGATCTCCCACCCCAGATGCCCCCTTCCAATTGATTAATCCCTCCGTGTGACACAGCGGTGTAGGTGATGCCAACATGGTGCCAACGCTGTGCCTGTCCTGATGTGGGCATCTTGACAGATAGCCTGACTGCACGCATTCTAAATGGCAACCTATTCCCTTTATACACACACACACACACACACACACACACACACACACACACACACACACACACACACACACACACACACACACACACACACACACACACACACACACTCTCTCTCTCTCTCAGCTGGAGGAATTGACTAATGCACCTTGGCCCTCACATCTTCCCAGCCACCAGTCTCTCTTCCCATCTGTCTAACTAGGGCAGGGCAATAGAAACAGGCTCAAGTCCATTTCAATTCCTGTGGGTGAGAATGGACATGGGGAGTGTAGTTTAATTCCTGAAATGTAATTGACCTCCTTGTCTGCTGTGGCTGGCTGTGAGGGGAGAGGAGTCAACCTTTATTCCTGTACTCGTACTACACACAGACACATGAAGGAACACACACACACAGTAAAGTCCTCAGACCGGGATGGTACATACAAGCAAACCTCCTTATTAACACTTTGAACTACAGTAGGCGCCAGTCGGCTACTCTGGATCTGCGTCCCAAATGGCACTACTTTTGACATTTGCCACTTGGGATTCATCCTCCGAGCTGAACTATACACTCGCCTGCTGGGCTCTGCAGTGGGCAAAAACCCTCCATTTACAAAACATGTTCACTAATCATTCTGTTTGTTTACTTGTCTCTTTAGAGATCATTTCAAAACTGAGAGTTCAGGATGAATGAAAGCTCTGAGTAATGCAAAGTGTTTCCTCTCACGGATGAGTCCCAAATGGCATCCTATTCTCTATATAGTGCACTACTTTTGACTACAGTCCTATGGGCCCTGATCATAAGTTGTGCACTATATAGGGGAAAGGATGCCATTTGGGACGTATCCTGTGTGATTGTAACCTCAACTAACTCATTCAGCTGTTCTGTTCTGTAATGTACTGCCAGGAATTAAAACACCCATATCTTAGTTAATAAATGTACAAATTGTCCAGATATCCTCCCCAAAGGGGAACTAAATAACTTCTATATGGGTGGTTACAATACTCCACACAGAATAACATGCTATAACGCTTTACTAATCAAATAGAGACAGGAGCAACACAGTAGAATAATAATGGAGACAGCGTTATACAGGAAGTATACGAACAAACAAGGACAACATATACGCTATATGTGTTTCAACAAATTACAGATTATAAACTGTGTCACAGGATCCAACGAGAGTGGCGCCCCTCCTCGGTCGGGCGGCGCTCGGCGGTCGTCGTCGCCGGCCTATAAGCTGCCACCGATCGTTGTTTCTGTGTCGTTTAGTTTTGTCTGTCTGTTCCGCACCTGTTTTGTGTATGTCATTAGTGGGGACTTATTTAATGTGTGTTTTCAGTTGGGATTTTGTGCGGGATTGTTTATTGTCCACGTTGTGTTACCGACAATTATAATCGAAGGATTTACCGGGCTGCGCTCCTTGCCTTTTTGTGCCTTTGAATTATATTTTGTGTTTTATGGGAAAGTGTTTCTCCCAGGCGAACTTTGTATAGCGCCCTGTGCTTTTCGGCGTTTGTGGGTGTCCGTTTTATTAAAAGACACTCACCTCCAGCACCTCTGTCTCCTGCATTTGATTCCGCCTATCCGCCAGTCCAAATCAGACGTGACAGAATCCCGCACCAAAACTGATGGAGTCAGCAGGAGCAGAAGCACCATCCATGGCTGAGCAGGTCTCCCAGCATGCCGGCCTCCTCCACCGCCTAGGCTCGGCCATGGATCAGGTGTTGGCCCGGTTGGAGAGATGGGAGAGAAGTGCCTCCCCAGCAGGACCAGCTCCGGTCCCTCACCCTGCGCCCCTACCCACATCCACTGAAGCGGGTGCCAGCGGGATCCGGATTTCACCTCCCAGGGAGTTCGATGGGACGGCCGCTGGGTGCAAGGGGTTCCTCCTCCAACTGGAACTGTACCTGGCGACCGTCCGCCCCCCTCCCTCCGACGAAGAGAGGGTGAGCGTCCTCGTCTCGTGTCTCACGGGTCGAGCCCTGGAATGGGCCAATGCGGTCTGGGATGGTCCAGACTCGGCCCGGGTGACTACCCTGAGTTCACCCGGTTTTCGATCATCCCCTGGAGGGCAGGGCGGCGGGTGAGCTACTATTCCATTTGAGACAGGAGACGAGGACCGCTCAGGATTTCGCGTTGGAATTCCGGACTCTCGCCGCTGGATCGGGGTGGAACGAGCGGGCCCTGATAGACCACTATAGGTGCAGCCTTCGCGAGGACGTCCGCCGGGAGCTGGCATGTAGGGACAATACCTCCACTCTGGACCAACTGGTGGATTTGTCCATTAGATTGGACAACCTGCTGGCTGCCCGGGGACGTTCCAGTCGGGGCCTGTTCGTTCCGCCTACCAGTCCTCCCGCTCCACAGCCCATGGAGATAGGGGGGGCTGCACCGAGGAGGACCGGATGGGGGGGTCTCTCCTGCACCCGATGTGGATGCAGAGGACACACTGTGGACCGGTGCTGGAGAGGTCCCTCCGGGAGTTCGGAGGGCAGGCAGAGCACTGCTTCGGCCCCCCAGGTGAGTCCGCACCAGCCACACCCAGAGCCCCCTGTCGACCACTTGTACACCTCCGTTTGTTTTCCTAATTTTTCCCCTCACTTCCAGTATAAGGCACTAGTCGATTCAGGTGCAGCTGGGAGGTTATGGACCATGGGTTAGCTAAGAGGTTGGGGATTCCCCGGGTTCAGCTGGACCACCCCTTCCCTGTGCACGCCCTAGATAGTCGACCGCTAGGGTCAGGCCAAGTAGGGGAGGTCACCGTGCCACTGGTTATGCAGACGTGGGGGGGTCATGTGGAGCGTATCAGCCTGTTCATCATTGACTCCCCAGCGTTCCCAGTGTTACTGGGAATCCTCTGGCTAGCCACACACAACCCCCAGATTTCGTGGGGGCAGAGGGCTCTAACGGGGTGGTCGAGGGAGTGCTCAGGTAGGTGCATAGGAGTTTCCATCGGTGCGACTACGGTGGAGAGTCCAGACCAAGTCTCCACCGTGCACATTCCCTCAGAGTATGTCGATTTGGCTATCGCTTTCAGTAAGACGAAGGCGACTCTATTACCACCCCATCGACGAGGGGATTGTGCGATAAACCTCCAGGCTGACGCGGTTCTTCCTAGGAGTCACGTGTATCCTCTGTCTCAGGAGGAGACAGTGGCTATGGATACATACGTCGCTGAGTCCTTGAGACAGGGATACATTCGGCCCTCTAAATCCCCCGTCTCCTCGAGCTTCTTTTTCGTGAAGAAGAAGGAGGGAGGTCTGCGCCCGTGCATTGACTATAGAGGTCTAAATGCTATCACAGTGGGTTTCAGTTACCCCGCTACCTCTCATTGCTACGGCAGTGGAGTCATTTCACGGGGCGCGCTTCTTCACGAAATTGGATCTCAGGAGTGCGTATAACTTGGTGCGTATCCGAGATGGAGACGAGTGGAAAACCGCATTTAGTACCACATCGGGCCATTATGAGTACCTCGTCATGCCGTATGGGTTAAAGAATGCTCCCGCTGTCTTCCAATCCTTTGTGGACGAGGTCCTTAGGGACATGCTCGGGCAGGGTGTGGTGGTGTACATCGATGACATCCTGATCTGCTCCGCCACACGCGCTGAACATGTGTCCCTGGTGCGTAAAGTGCTTGGGCGGCTGCTGGAGCATAACCTATACGTCAAGGCTGAGAAATGTGAGTTCTTCAAAAGAGATGTCTCATTTCTAGCATATCGCATTTCCACCTCGGGGGTGGAGGTGGAGTGTGACAGCGTGACGGCTGTGCGTAATTGGCCAACCCCAGCCACTGTGAAGGAGGTGCAGCGGTTCTTGGGGTTCGCTAATTATTATCGGAGGTTTATCCGGGGTTTTGGCCAGGTAGCGGCTCCCATTACTTCACTGATGAAGGGGGGGCCGGTGCGGCTACGATGGTCAGCAGAGGCGGACAGAGCCTTCCATCGTCTGAAGGTTCTGTTTACCAATGCACCTGTCCTGGCGCATCCGGACCCCTCTTTGCCATTCATAGTGGAGGTGGACGCGTCCGAGGCTGGGGTAGGAGCTGTGCTGTCGCAGCGTTCGGGCGTTCCTCCGAAGCTTCGCCCATGCGCGTTCTTTTCTAAGAAGCTGAGCCCGGCGGAGCGCAATTATGATGTGGGGGACCGGGAGCTGTTAGCCGTGGTCAGGGCTTTGACGGTGTGGAGACATTGGCTTGAGGGGGCACGTCACCCTTTTCTCATCTGGACCGACCACCGTAACCTGGAGTATATTCGGGCAGCGAGGAGGCTTAATCCCTGTCAGGCGAGGTGGGCAATGTTTTTTACGAGGTTTAACTTCACTCTCTCGTACATTCCAGGTTCCCGGAACCGGAAGGCTGACGCACTGTCGCGTCTCTACGACACCGAGGAGCGGACCATCGATCCTACTCCCATACTTCCCGCCTCCTGTCTGGTGGCACCGGTGATATGGGAGGTGGATGCGGACATCGAGCGGGCGGGTCGGTCAGAACCTACTCCACCGCAGTGTCCCGTGGGCCTGAAATACGTTCCGCTTGGTGTTCGCGATCGCCTGATCCGATGGTCCCATACTCTACCCTCCTCGGGTCTTCCTGGGGTGGAACGGACAGTGCGGGGCCTGAAGGGGAGGTACTGGTGGCCCACCTTGGCTGAGGATGTCCGGAGTTATGTCTCGTCCTGTTCAGTATGCGCTCAGTGTAAGGCTCCTAGGCACCTACCTCGAGGGAAATTACAGCCCCTCCCTGTTCCACAGCGGCCCTGGACTCACCTCTCGGTGGATTTCCTTACGGATCTCCCACCGTCTCAGGGGAACACGGCGATCCTGGTCGTTGTGGACAGGTTCTCTAAGTCCTGCCATCTGCTCCCTTTGCCCGGTCTTCCTACGGCCCTGCAGACCCTGTTCACTCTGTTCACTCACGTCTTCCGGCACTATGGGGTGCCCGAGGACATCGTATCTGATCGGGGTCCCCAGTTTACGTCCAGGGTATGGAAATCGTTTATGGAGAGGCTGGGGGTCTCGGTCAGCCTGACCTCGGGGTTCCACCCCGAGAGTAATGGGCAGGTAGAGCGCATCAACCAGGATGTGGGCAGGTTCCTGCGGTCGTATTGCCAGGACCGGCCAGGGGAGTGGGCGCAGTTCGTGCCATGGGCCGAGATGGCCCAGAACTCTCAGCGCCACTCCTCCACTAATCTGTCACCCTTCCAGGTGGTGCTGGGGTATCAGCCGGTCCTGGTGCCATGGCAACAGAGCCAGAGCTGCTGCGGTGGAGGCATGGGTCAAGCGCTCTCAGGAGACCTGGAATGCGGTCCAGGAATGTTTAAGGAGGGCGAGCGAATGGCACAAGGAGAGCGCTGACCGCCACCGCAGTGACGCCCCTGTGTTTAACCCGGGGGATAGAGTCTGGCTCTCGACCCGGAACCTGCCTCTCCGCCTGCCCTGCTGGAAGCTGGGTCCGCGGTTTGTGGGGCCGTTTAAAGTCCTGAGGAGGATAAACGAGGTGTGTTACAGGTTACAACTTCCTTCGTATTACCTTATTAACCCCTCGTTTCATGTGTCTCTCCTCAGGCCGGTGGTAGCTGGTCCGCTGCAGGACAGTGAGATGCTGGAGGCCCCCCCGCCCCCCCTGGACATCGGGGGGAGCCCGGCGTACACAGTCCGAGCCATCCTGGACTCCCGACGTCGGGTAGGGGGCCTGCAGTACCTCGTGGACTGGGAGGGGTACGGTCCGGAGGAGAGGTGCTGGGTTCCGGCGGCGGACGTTCTGGACCCCTCTATGCTGCTGGACTTCCACCGTCGCCGACCGGATCGGCCGGCGCCTCGCCCTCCGGGCCGTCCCCGAGGCCGGGGTCAGGGGAGGGGTACTGTCACAGGATCCAACGAGAGTGGCGCCCCTCCTCGTCGTCGCCGGCCTATTAGCTGCCACCGATCGTTGTTTCTGTGTCGTTTAGTTTTGTCTGTCTGTTCCGCACCTGTTTTGTGTATGTCATTAGTGGGGACTTATTTAATGTGTGTTTTCAGTTGGGATTTTGTGCGGGATTGTTTATTGTCCACGTTGTGTTACCGACAATTATTATCGAAGGATTTTACCGGGCTGCGCTCCTTGCCTTTTTGTGCCTTTGAATTATATTTTGTGTTTTATGGGAAAGTGTTTCTCCCAGGCGAACTTTGTATAGCGCCCTGTGCTTTTCGGCGTTTGTGGGTGTCCGTTTTATTAAAAGACACTCACCTCCAGCACCTCTGTCTCCTGCATTTGATTCCGCCTATCCGCCAGTCCAAATCAGACGTGTCAAACTGGGTGGTTTGAGCCCTGAAGGCTGATTGGCTGACAGTCATGGTATATCAGACCGAATACCACGGGTATGACAAAACATGTATTTTTACTGCTCTAAATACGTTGGTAACCAGTTTATAATAGCAATAAGGCACCTCTGGGATATGTGGTATATGGCTGGGATATGTGGTATATGGCTGGGGTATGTGGTATAACAGCCCTTAGCCGTGGTATATTGGCCATAAATCACACCCCCTTATGCCTTATTGTTTAATTATACAAAGGCCTTAAAAGACATGTTGACTGTTCAAAGACTGTAGAATAATTTTACTGTACTGCTAGAACTCCTTTGTGAATCAACATGAATATGAATGAATATGAATATGACATTTTCCCATTAGCAAAATTAAATGTAAGAGGTACATTTTGATTTATTTATCCTTGTTATAGTTAAGGAAACCGAGCAGTACATTCTCCCATAATAAACAAAAGTCATCAAGAATATTGGCAATTATAAATCTACAAATATCTCTCATGTAGACAATGCCAAAATAAATGCCAAACAGTTTCTGGATGCTCATCACAACAAGTACAGTTAATGTTAATGTCTTTTTTCAGTTCCTTCAGGTAATTATTCACAGGGTAATACTTATGGATCATTCTGAAAGAGACCTCTTTGAACTTGTTAACAAGCAGATAAGCAGCTATTCATGTGGTAATAACCAAAAATTTTCCCAACAGATATTATTAACCTGTTGGGGCTAGGGGGCAGTATTTGCACGGCCGGATAAAAAACGTACCCGATTTAAACTGGTTACTACTCTTGCCCAGAAACGAGAATATGCATATAATTAGTAGATTCGGATAGAAAACACTCTGAAGGTTCTAAAACTGTTTGAATGGTGTCTGTGAGTTTAACAGAACTCATATGGCAGGCCAAAACCTGAGAAGATTCCATACAGGAAGTGCCCTGTCTGACAATTTGTTGTCCTTCAGTTGCATCTCTATCGAAAATAAAGCATCTGTGCTGTAACGTGACATTTTCTAAGGCTTCCATTGGCTCTCAGAAGGCGCCAGAAAGTGTAATGGGGTGTCTGCAGTCTCTGGGCGAAGTACAGCAGCTCTGTTTGTGAGTGGTCAGCCTGGGAACAGTGAGACTGAGAAGCGCGTTCATGAGAATTCTCAATTTTTTTCTTTCAGCCTTTGAATGAATACAACGTCGCCCGGTTGGAATATTATCGCTATTTTACGAGAAAAATAGCATCAAAATTGATTTTAAACAGCGTTTGACATGCTTCGAAGTACGGTAATGGAATATTTTGAATTTGTTTTGTCACGAAATGCGCTCGCGCGTCACCCTTCGGATAGTGACCTGAACGCACGAACAAAATGGAGGTATTTGAATATAACTATGGATTATTTGGAACCAAAACAACATTTGTTGTTGAAGTAGAAGTCCTGGGAGTGCATTCTGACGAAGAACAGCAAAGGTAATCACATTTTTCTTATAGTAAATCTGAGTTTGGTGAGGGCCAAACTTGGTGGGTGTCAAATTAGCTAGCTGTGATGGCCGGGCTATGTACTCAGAATATTGCAAAATGTGCTTTCGCCGAAAAGCTATTTTAAAATCTGACACCGCGATTGCATAAAGGAGTTCTGTATCTATAATTCTTAAAATAATTGTTATGTATTTTGTGAACGTTAATCATGAGTAATTTAGTAAATTCACCGGAAGTTTGCGGTGGGTATGCTAGTTCTGAACATCACATGCTAATGTAAAAAGCTGGTTTTTGATATAAATATGAACTTGATTGAACAAAACATGCATGTATTGTATAACATAATGTCCTAGGAGTGTCATCTGATGAAGATCATCAAAGGATAGTGCTGCATTTAGCTGTGGTTTTAGTTTTTGTGACATATATGCTTGCTTTGAAAATGGCTGTGTGATTATTTTTGGCAGGGTACTCTCCTGACATAATCTAATGTTTTGCTTTCGCTGTAAAGCCTTTTTGAAATAAGACAATGTGGTTAGATTAACGAGAGTCTTGTCTTTAAAATGGCGTAAAATAGTCATATGTTTGAGAAATTGAAGTTATAGCATTTTTGAGGTATTTGTATTTCGCGCCACGCGATTCCACTGGCTGTTGACTAGGTGGGACGCTCGCCCAGGGAGGATAACAAATGTATTCCAGTAAGTTAGAAGTAAGGAATATATATAACATTTCCTTTGAAATAAAGCACGTATTGTTCTGAGGGTGCAAGGAGAAACACATTTTTCCTACTGGAGAGTCAATTGGATTAAGCGAGGATATCTCAAATCAAATCTAATCAATAAAGAAGGTGAGGTGAGGTGAGGTCTGATTACACCTCTTAACAGCATGACAGTTCCAGATGGAATAGCATCAAAGACTATGTAAACTCTTTAGGTGTAACAGGAATATGTAAAGAGTTCAAAAAAATCTTCAGAACTGAGTAACATCCCTTCTGCATTAAAAAGTGACTCACCAGGAGAATATGATTATCAACCCAGTTCTAAAAACAAAGACTTGTTTCTATACAAAATGTTCGTATTGTTCCAAATGAAATACCTATGAGGGGAAAAATGATTGTCACGGATCCCTCCGGAACTATCATTATTCACACCTGGCCCCTATTCCCAGTGATTAGTACTTGTATAAGTGTGCCCTTGGTTCACCATTGTCTTGTCGATTATTGTTACTATGTCCGTTGGTGGTGTGAGTACCTGTGCTGTGTGTTTTGGCTCTCATGCCGTTGTGGATTGAGCAGGTGATTATGGGTCTCGTCCCGTGTGTTAATCATTGTGCGTATGTATTATTTATTTGAGGTACTCCTCGCTCTTTTGTTTGGGGTTCAACCCTGTGTTTTGTTACGTGTTTGATTGGTCTTCGTCCCCGTGCCTTTACACGGCACGCCGTAATTTGGGCTTAATATAAAAAAAAAGATTACGCATTCCTGCGCCTGTCTCCCGACCCTTCATACCAGCGTGACAGTGATGTTTATATTTTAATACCACACTAAAGACATGTGTCTATGAAAGCAGATCATTTTGAATCTTATGAATGTTATAGTTACAAAGCAAAATAAAATTGAAGCCAGCAAACAGGAGATATAATGAGGTATGAAATTCCAAATTGAAGTTGGATTCTTTAAGAAATGTTTGGCCCAATTTACCTTCAAAGTATTATTCAAAGTAGGGAAATATATATATATATTTTTTAATCTAGCACCATATTCATATGCATCCATGACGACAGATTTCCTAATATAATGTGTATAATTTTTCCAGATGAAGTTGAAAAACATCTGGTCAAGAGCTTTACCTATTGTGTTGTCAAGATGTAGGGACTAAGCTTCTGGAGATACCCTCAGCTTTGGAAAGCAATACTCAACCTTTCAAGGAGGAATCCCTCTGCAACAATTGGTTCAACCTCTTTTTGTTTTTTTCAATAATGGAATTTAAGTTTAATGAGCATCTTTCCTATTGATTCTTAGATATGGTAATCCCAAAGTATGTTACGCTTTCCTTGACTGGAATATTTCAGATAGAGGGTACCACACAGCCTTTAATTAAGCATTAAGGCCCGAGGAGGTGTGGTACATGACCAATATATACCACAGCTGTCAGCCAATCAGCATTCAGGGATTGAACCACACAGTCTTTATTAATTAAGCAATAAGGCACGAGGGGGTGTGGTTTATGGCCAATATACCACGGCTAAGGGCTGTTCTTACACACGACGCAACGCGGAGTACCTGGATACAGCCCTTAGCCGGGGTATATTGGCCATATATCACAAACCCCGAAATGCCTTATTGCTATTATAAACTGGTTACCAATGTAACTAGAGCAGTAAAAATAAGTGTTTTGTTATACTGTCATACTGGTATACTGTCTGATATACCACGGCTGTCAGCCAATCAGCATAGTGATTTTAGGGATGGTGACAGTACTGGCTAGTTGTATGTCAAAAATGGCTTAATGGTTAGGGTACGTCATTATCACTCAGTTGTTAAAGCACTGTATTCAGCCAGTTCATTATAATAAAGACTACTCCAACTCAAAGCACAGGGAAGTGATTTGCATTGTATGGAGGTAACCTGCCGGTTCCAACTTAGTTACACTAGTGTTATCTGACAGTCTTTGCAAAATCTCTCCTCGATGAACCCCAGTACCACCTATTCCAGCACTGGCTGATTCAACTAATCACTGGCTGATTCAACTAATCACTGGCTGATTCAACTAATCACTGGCTGATTCAACTAATCACTGGCTGATTCAACTAATCACTGGCTGATTCAAATAATCAAGGGCCTGATGGTTAGTTGCCCAGTCAAATCTAGTGTGTTAGTTTGCTGGTAAAATCAAAAAAGTGAAAAGGCTGGGTTGTACTCGAGGAACGGTCTTGGAAACAGGTTTACCAAACTGAAAATCTACAGCGCGTCTCCATTTCCCAATCGTACAAACTGAGTCAGTCTGTTTTTGACATGCATGTCATTTATCATATGGAGTGTAATGTTCAGCTGCTGATACAGGGTCAGATCTTATTTCACCATTCTAACGGTTAAGGTTGGGATCGGGGAGAATGCAATCTGATCCTAGATCTGCAATTCTTTAGGAGGTTTTACAGCTGACTTCCAACCCGTGGCGCCAGGTCTAAGTCTCGGGGTCGCTACAGCAGGTCAGGGGGAGGACCATTACATTTCTCTCCCTGTGTGGAACTGGAGACAGTGAGTGTATGTTTCCCCCCAGGATGCTGAGGAAGGTGCGTCCACCCCTCTCCTCTGCCCTTATTTAACAACAGATCTAGGATCAGATTGCATTATTTCCAATCCTATCCATAATTGTTAGAATGTATCAGTGGCTAGGGACAACTTCTACCTATGACTCCACATGAGGGAATAGGATTAAGTTTCTCCCTGAAACTGATCTAAGGTCAGTTTTGAGTTTCCGTCCCTGATGCTTAAAGTAAGGATTTAGGCGCAGGGTAAGCTTATCCTAGATCAGTGTAATGTCTACCTGGAGCTCTGTGAGGGGTCTGCGTTAGATCGGTGTAATGTCTACCTGGAGCTCTGTGAGGGGGCTGCGTTAGATCGGTGTAATGTCTACCTGGAGCTCTGTGAGGGGGCTGCGTTAGATCGGTGTAATGTCTACCTGGAGCTCTGTGAGGGGGCTGCGTTAGATCGGTGTAATGTCTACCTGGAGCTCTGTGAGGGGGCTGCGTTAGCACATCTGGTTCAGTCATCATCAGACAAGCTGGAGAACATCTGAAGGTTTTGTGTGTGTTTGTGTGTGTGTGTGTGTGTGTGCTGTCTGTCTGTGTGTGTGCAGACGGTGTAGACACCAAATCCCAGTTCTCATTAACAGTAATCTCCACTAATCCTTCATCAGAACATTCTAGAGGGGGTTTGTTAATCCAAACTGGCTATTACAGAGCTGCATTTTATTCCAAGAAGTTGCACTCTCCCCTTGTTTACACATACACTGTTAGTAGTAAGAATCACTTCATTCAGGAGCACTACAGTAAGGCAGTTAACCCCCAACAACAACTGCTCCCTGGGCTCCGATGACGTGGGAAACACTGCCATAGACAGTGCACTACTTTTGACCAGGGCCCATGCAGCTCTGTTCAAAAGTAGTGCACTATAAAGAGAATAGGGTGCCATTTGAGACGCACCCTACCTCACCATTCCCACTGAGAAGGGACTTCAGTCCGGCATTTAGACATTCTGACAGAGCTGCTGCCGGAACTCCTTTAATCTTCCCAAGGTGTTCTTTTCCAGTTACACAACACTGTGTGTTCAAAATGGCACCCTATTCCCTATATAGTGCACTACTTTTGTTCAGGGCCCCATAGGGCTCTGTTCAAAAGTAGTGCACTACTGTAAGTAACAGGGTGCTATGTGGGACGGAGACACTGACTAGTGTTCCTCTACCTCCACATATTCTAACAGGCCTTTCAAAGGGCTTTTAAATGAAAGCCACCCGACACTGACCTTTCCCTGTTAACACACCTAGTAGAGGAGCCTCTGATTGGACTGTCAGGTGTTCTGTAATGGAGCTGGGAGAGAGCTGGGGATGGAGCTGGCAGAGAGCTAGGGATGGAGCTGGGAGAGAGCTGGGGGTGGAGCTGGGAGAGAGCAGGGGATGGAGCTGGGAGAGAGCTGGGAGAGAGCTGGGGATGGAGCTGGGAGAGAGCTGGGGATGGAGCTGGGAGAGAGCTGGGGATGGAGCTGGGAGAGAGCTGGGGATGGAGCTGGGAGAGCTGGGGATGGAGCTGGGAGAGAGCTGGGGATGGGGCTGGGAGAGAGCTGGGGATGGGGCTGGGAGAGAGCTGGGGATGGAGCTGGGAGAGAGCTGGGGATGGGGCTGGGGAAGATGGGGCTGGGAGAGAGCTGGGGATGGGGCTGTGAGAGAGCTGGGGATGGAGCTGGGAGAGAGCTGGGGATGGAGCTGGGAGAGAGCTGGGGATGGGGCTGGGAGAGAGCTGGGGATGGGGCTGGGGAAGATGGGACTGGGAGAGAGCTGGGGATGGGGCTGGGAGAGAGCTGGGGATGGAGCTGGGAGAGAGCTGGGGATGGAGCTGGGAGAGAGCTGGGGATGGGGCTGGGGAAGATGGGACTGGGAGAGAGCTGGGGATTGGGCTGGGAGAGAGCTGGGGATGGGGCTGGGGAAGATGGGGCTGGGAGAGAGCTGGGGATGGGGCTGGGGAAGATGGGGCTGGGAGAGAGCTGGGGAAGATGGGACTGGGAGAGAGCTGGGGAAGATGGGACTGGGAGAGAGCTGGGGAAGATGGGGCTGGGAGAGAGCTGGGGAAGATGGGACTGGGAGAGAGCTGGGGATGGGTTTTACTTTCCACCATGCCACCCATTTTCTGTCTGAAAAGTTTTAATGTCATGTACCTGATGAAAGGACATTCAGGTGCCAGCGTCTTGGTCAGTTTCTCATTTTGGAAATCTAATAACAGGAATAATAGTGCCGGGCTTATATCTGGTGTGTTGTTCTGACGCTGTGCTAATAGTGTTACTCCCCCCCCCACCCTCTAACCATCCTGAATGTATTACCTAATTTTCTCTCCTAATGATGTTAAAGGGGAATTCTGGAATTTAAAACTAATGACTCAGATACGTGGTGGGGTGTCCATTGTTGTTGTACTTTGAATCCCCAATTGCCCCTTTAAAGTCCTCAAATTACTCCTCTGTCCCACTCCCCCAACGCTGGACAATAAACTGACCGGCTCTCCTCATCTCCTCTCTTCCCACCACTATCAGACCATAAGTCTATTAGCATGTATTAGAATATAATTCAGATAAGCTGCTGATTCAATTGTGGTGTTGTTGTGAGTTATGAGGAGGTCATGCCTCTAGGGATGTGGCCATGATATTAGAGCTAGGTTGCATCCCAAATGCCACCCTGTTCCCTTTATAGTGAACTACTTTTGACCAAAGCCTTATGGGCTCTATAGGGGATAGGGTGTCATTTGGGATACAGATAAAGTCTTATGGGAGTGTTGCTATGATCGTGTCCCCATCAGCTTGTCTCCTAATGATGTTTCAGATCATGTTCTCTCTGTCTCTTTGTTTGTGTTTTAATTTGTTTGTTTGTGTTTTAGCATTGGTGTGTGTGTGTGTGTGTGTGTGTGTGTGTGTGTGTGTGTGTGTGTGTGTGTGTGTGTGTGTGTGTGTGTGTGTGTGTGTGTGTGTGTGTGTTTGGCAGTATGTGTGTGCTTTCCTCTGTGTGTGTGTGTCTCTCCAGGGCCTTATCTCATAGACTTATCTCATTGTGATCATGTTCATCAGCGATAATGAAAGCTTGGTGAAAAAACCTTCTGAGAATCATTCTAATTACCTATAGAGATGTGGGATCATGATCATCGGATCATTTTAGCTCTCCTCGCAGCAGTAAGGAGAGAGCAGTGTCAAGTCAACAAGTCCTTTGGTAGAACACCAGGCCGTTTACAATAGCTATTGAAATGGCTTCCACTAATTGCCTCTCTGTGAAGCGAATAGTAAATCCGCCCTCTTGAATCGAGGGCCTGGGAACCACTGTTGTTCAGTGTTAATCATTGGACGAGACTATAGCTGTTGGCTGCCAAGACACAGGCCTGTGTACAATGGGAATCCGTTGTCTGTCGCCTCTGGTGTTTCCGAGCTTAGAATATCAAAGTCCTCTTTCTTTGGCCCCAATCCATGTTTGTTTCTCCTAGCCCCTTACCTCCAGCTCCTACCTCCAGCCCCTTACCTCCAGCTCCTTACCTCCAGCCCCCTACCTCCAGCCTCTTACCTCCAGCTCCTTACCTCCAGCTCCTTATTCTAGCCCTCTCTCCAAGCCCTTTACCTCTAGCCCCTTCTCCAAGCCCCTTATCTCTAGCCCTTTCTCCAAGCCCCTTACCTCTAGCCCCCTCTACAAGCCCTTTACCTCTAGCCCCTTCTCCAAGCCCCTTATCTCTAGCCCTCTCTCCAAGCCCCTTACCTCCAGCCCCTTCTCCAAGCCCCTTACCTCCAGCCCCTTCTCCAAGCACCTTACCTCTAGCCCTTTCTCCAAGCCCCATACCTCTTCGTTCTTTACAGATCTGATTGGTTTGGGTAGATCTAAGCAATATGGTGATGGCTCCATCCCCTAAAAAGCCAAAGTGGTGGTCACACCTGTCGTGTGTTTGGCTCTGCCGGATTAAGTGATATAAAAAATAAAATTCTTTCTCTGTAATTAATATCACCTGATTCGCTAATCATGTAATTGTAATTAACTAGAAAGTCGGGACACCACGGAAGAGTGTTTATAGAGCCGTTATCTTCCGAATAAACTCTTAAAAACCGTCAATATTAATCCTCATCTTATTTTCAGTCTCATAATGAAAGTTGTAAATTCTTGGTTATCTTCACGAACCCTGGCTAACAAGTTGAATCAGAAAAACAAAATTGGGTTTAATTATTTATTTACTAAATACTTAGCTAATCACACAGAATTACATATACACAGAATACAAATGACGTCATACAGAAAACGTTCCTGGTGGACGGAGCCGACATGGCGGCTTGTTACACAAAGAAAGGGGGTTGGGCTTGAATGAAAGAGCGGGAAGACTGAGGAACAAAAGAAACAGCAGCTATGCTATCGTAAATACAGAATCTTATGCATTCTAAATTACCGCCCATTTGGAAAAGGAAAATGCAATAAATATTTACTCTGAGCTGCGCTTCGGTAGGTTGGTTGTAGATGATGGCCGGGTTGGCCAACAGATCTTCCTGTCCTCGGAAGAATATCTCTGGTGGTAAATTGGATACGTTGTGGTATCTTCGTCGTGTGTTAGACTGGATCCGTCGTTCGTCCTTTCCTAGCCTTCGTTTACAGCTGCCGCTGCTAACTCAACGGCTAGGAAGTATCACATCTGTAGTGAATAAGTTCAAAGTTCATACCATTCGCCACCACAGCTCACGCCGAGGTTGGCTTAGTTCTGTACTTGACATGTGTGTCCTTTTAACGCAGAGGCTGCAGACCTCACGTAGTGGAACCCTGGTTACATTGTGTCATTGTCTTATATAGTGGCGAGGGGAGAAGGGTGTGTTTCATCGTTTATAACCCCTATCTCTTCACAGGGTTGGGCCACTGATTAAGCAGGGCACTTTCCTTATGAAAACCCAATTCTCTCATATGGAAGCTAAAATTACATTTAATCTCCTAACAAACAATCTCAATATCAAACATTTAAATTGCACAACATTTACATTACATTTAAGTCATTTAGCAGACGCTCTTATCCAGAGCGACTTACAAATTGGTGCATTCACCTTAAGATATCCAGTGGAAAAACCACTTTACAATAGTGCATCTAAATCTTTTTTTTTGGGGGGGGGGGTAGAATGATGACTTTATCCTATCCCAGGTATTCCTTAAAGAGGTGGGGTTTCAGGTGTCTCCGGAAGGTGGTGATTGACTCAATTCCATGTGAATTTGATAACTAGAATGTGTGGACTTTCCCAGGTACAGTTTATGTCGTTCTGTCATCAGTCATAATGTCTCAGATGACAACCGAACTGACATCCATACTCATTAAGTACCTGGTATATTTCCAACTGGTTCTATTACCGAAATATGGTTCCTTTCCCCCCACTTGTTTGATGTTCCCAGACTCTCTATATTTAACAAAGGCTATTCAACAGTCCTTCAGTAGGGTCAGAGAGAGAGGGGAAGGGAGAAAGGTATTTATGGGGGGTCATAAACCTTACCCACAGGCCAATGTCATGACACACCTATACTGCTACTTAGACCTATCTAGTCCTTTCAGATCTGTGATCACTGAAGAGATAGGAGCTAGGGGAAGGGCCTGAGGACAGAGATGGATCTTAGCCTCAGAGCATATATTACTACTGAGACGAAGCACTCTGACAGGGTATTTAGGACTCGTAAATCAGTCTATTCAAATATAGAACACAGCCTCCATCTGTAATTAGGCATGTTTGGAATTATCTCACCACTAGTAAATACCACACTACACCTTTATCTGTTATTCAGGTCCAGTCTCTTCTCACATTCAGTCATGAAGTGATTTGGCCCCCTATACACAATAGGGATGTGTTTCCAATGGCACCCTATTTCCTTAAATTTAGCACTTCTTCTGACCAGGGTACATAGGGCTCTGGTCACAAGTAGTGCACTATATAGGGAGCAGGGTGCCATTTGGGATGCAACTAGGTCTATGGAAGATTACAATTACCTAAAATGTGAAGGCTAAAAGTATTAGGAAGTGATTATGTCCTAAAAAGTCTAGGACATAGACATGGAAGACTGTTACAAATGGCTCTCAATGTCAAAATACTTCCTCTTGAGTTTGGAAGAGAAAGTAACTCAAGTGATTGGATCTTTCCAGTGCTCATCATCCTGTGGGAAGGGCCTGCAGTCCAGAGTGGTCCAATGTATGCACAGAGTGACAGGTCGCCACGGTAATGACTGCCCCGTGGTGTTCAGACCACCCACCTACCGGCCCTGTCACCAGGAGGCCTGCAATGACAAAGTCAACGTCAACACCATCACCTCCCCCAGATTAGGTAACATAGTTTGTGTGTGTGCTTGTGTGTGTGTGTGTGTGTGTGTGTGTGTGTGTGTGTGTGTGTGTGTGTGTGTGTGTGTGTGTGTGTGTGTGTGTGTGTGTGTGTGTGTGTGTGTGTGTGTACATAAGTGGGTGCACATGTGTGTACTGTGTTTCTCTGTCTGTTGACGTGGCCCCTGTGCCCTTGTTCCTCTGTGTCCTTGTGCCTCTCCAGCTGCTCTGACCTACAAGTGCACAGGAGACCAGTGGACTGTGTACTGCCGTGTGATCCGAGAGAAGAACCTGTGCCAGGACATGAGATGGTACCAGCGCTGCTGTGACACCTGCAGAGACTTCTACGCCAACAAAACACCCCGCAAGAGTTAATGATGAAAGCACTCGCACACATACTGTACACAGACAGACACACACTTCACCTAGTGCTACGATTTTAGATGCTTCTGTAACACTTGACTTAAAGCTTGCGGGTATAATGCTTTGTAAGTCGTTATAAGCGTGAATGAGCCTTTATAATGTGTTATAATAAGGCTTATGATATGATATGTCTCTCTATGTATCAGCATGTTAACCGACTCAAAATGGCTGTTATTTAGACTGCTTCAGGAGATGATACAAATATATTGTATGGGTCTCATGACAGGTCTTTATGCCGGCCGGCTTTAAGTAAAGAGTTACGGATGTTTTTACTGAATTATTCATATTCTTATTATTAGTTATAGGACTTTCAATTTTGGAGAAAAAAGTGGAAATGAGTGCAGAGACCATTTCAAGTAGGATCATAAGCTTGCTGTTGTCATGAAGACTTGAAAACCTTCTTTAACTTGTTTTATTGCTGTAAACCAAAGCGAGGGACTTTGAAGTCTGGGGAGTCTCTCGATGGGTAGCCTGTCACGTCAACGTTTCTTGTACAGTGTGATTTAACATTAGCGTTAACATATGTGATAACACTTTATGTGGAAAGTTCATTGTTGTCAGATTGTCTATAGATGCTCAGTGAACTATCAAAACATGTCCGATTTTCATGGCCTCCCGGGTGGCGCAGTGGTCTAAAGCACTGCATCGGCTCTGTCGCAGCCGGCCGCGACCGGGAGGCCCATGGGGCGGCGCACAATTGGCCCAGCGTCGTCCGGGTTAGGGAGGGTTTGGCCGGCAGGGATATCCTTGTCTCATCGCGCACTAGCGACTCCTGTGGCGGGCCGGGCACAGTGCACGCTGACCAGGTCGCTAGATGCGTGCTGTGTTAAGAAGCAGTGCGGCTAGGTTGGGTTGTGTTTCGGAGGACGCATGGCTCTCGACCTTCGCCTCTCCCGAGTCCGTATGGGAGTTGCAGCGATGAGACAAGACAGTAACTACTAACAATTGGATACCACGAAGTTGGGGAGAAAAAGGGGGTAAAAAAAAAAACCTGTCCGATTTTCAAATGCACACGCCGAATCTAAGAATACAGCTAGGGTGGCTGAATATGAGCAATTGTATGTTACTTGGAGCGGCAGGTAGCCTAGTGGTTAGAGCTTTGGGCCAGTAACTGAAAGGTTGCTGGATCAAATCCCTGAGCTGACAAAGTAAAAATCTGTTGTTCTGCCCCTGACCAAGGCAGTTAGCCCACTGTTCCCCAGGCGCCAAAGATGTCGATTAAGGCAGCCCCCCTCACCTCTCTGATTCAGAGGGGTTGGATTAAATGCAGGAAGACACATTTCAGTTGAATACATTCAGTTGTACAACTGACTAGGTTGTCCAACTGACCCAGTCTAGTCAGTGGCTTGGTGAATACAGGGCCTGCTGAACTAAACACAAGAGAATATGCGGCTGGTGGCACCTTAATTGGGAAGGACGGGCTCATAGTGATGGAATGGAATAAATGGAATGGTTTCAAACACATCAAATACATGATACCATTCCCCTTTCCCTTACTTACATAGATATAATGTATGTACATCACAGGAGGCTGGTGAGGGGAGGACTGCTCATAATGATGGCTGGAATGGAGTGAATGGAATGGTATCATGTGTTTGAAACCATTCCATTTATTCCGTTCCATCTGTTACTATGAGCCCGTCCTTCCCAATTAAGGTGCCACCAGCCGCCTGTGACATACATACAGTACTTACACACACATACATTGAAAGACCTGTAAGTACTTTGTTATTGCATGTTAACAGAGGTGCAGTTGACATGTAATACATTCAAATGGTAGTTTGTAGTCTGAGCATGTAGATCTGTAGGGGACTATTCAGATAAAGTGGGACTGCATATTCTCTTGTGTTTAGTTCAGCTTTACAGTACCCCGGTCTAGACCCCACAATGAGCTTTACAGAACCCCAGACTAGACCCTCAGAGCATTACAGTACCCCGGTCTAGACCCTCAATGAGCTTTACAGTACCCCGGTCTAGGCCCTGTATTCACCAAGCCACTGGCTGGCCACTCACTAGACTGGGCCAAGAGACCTAGGTCGTGTTCATTAGGCACCAGATGGACTGAAACAGGTAGGGACTACTTGAACTTATTCAATAAGAAACACTCATTTTCTTTTTTCTGTTGCAACGTTTGAAAACTTTTTCCGTTGTGTGCTTTAATGAACATGACCCTGGTTTCTTCTCTTAGGGACAAACCGTAACTTGATGACTTGAGATAACGTGAATTTCGCATTGACATCAACCCATAAGCTAAGTCTTGGTTCCACGTTTGGATCTCAAGTTAAGATTTATCCCTTAGTTCCACGATAGACTAGGTGTACTTGCATTTTGTTGCTGTTTTTTGTTGATGTCATTGTCATTTTTTGGCGGTTGTTGTTATTTAAAACTAGCCAGGAGCCGTTGTAAGGTACTGTAGTTCTACATTGAAATGATCAAGCTAACGATAGGAGACCCACTATTTCCTAGGCTCACCTGAAGGCCTTGGACAGCCCATGTAGCATCCGTCTCTCTCTTGAGGATCCAATGTTGGAGACAGTGCAGTGGTTGGGGTGTAACTTAAGAGAAGATTAGATGTATCTTAAGTTACTTTTGTCCTACAGTTAACCACATACAGTGTATTCAGTACTGTATATGTGAGTGGAATCCACAACCCAGTGTCGTTAACACCTTACTCCAACTACGCTCCATGAACCAACTGAGCTATCTCAGTGAAGCAGGTTGCAGCTAGATTGTTAGGTTCGTTGTAAAACAAAAATCCCTGTGTCATGTGTATGTCTGTTGTCCTCCCTTGGTGCTTGAGGTGTGCATTGTCATGACGATGTACCAAATGTGACATAAACTAGTCTCTGGTTTCAAACTTTACACTTACTCCAAACCTGGTGCTTGTTAACATTTCCACACATCATCAAACTTGAAATTGGTTTTAACTATTAAACAATCATTCAAACACAATGTGAGGCTTACACCGATTTCAACAGCTTGCCCTTGTGCATGAGTGTGACAAAAGTAGACGTCACAAACATCAACATGTAAACATGAATGGAGGCAGCGTTATGTTTGCTACAAAAGGATGGTGCAGTAGATAACTGACTGTAAATAATGTACAGTTAGTTATCACAGACATTCTTTATCCAAAAATGACTCGAGTTGTGTTCACGTTTTACAGATTATGACTTAAAGGGGTAATCTGCAGTTATGTTCACGTTTTACAGATTATGATTTAAAGGGGTAATCTGCAGTTGTGTTCACGTTTTACAGATTATGACTTAAAGGGGTAATCTGCAGTTGTGTTCACGTTTTACAGATTATGATTTAAAGGGGGAATCTGCAGTTGCTACATACATTGTTTGATTTATAAATGAGCTCAGGTCAACTGTCTTACCCCATCAGAACCCCAAATGCTTGTTTTACTCCACAAACACTATAAAGCCTTGAAACATGGTTAAAATGAGCAGTTTCATATCATGGATGGTCAGTCCTTGCATCCATAGCTCGGTCTATGAATTTGAGAGTAGTTACATTTCTCCAGACCTTTTGGATTGTTTTAACTGCTGATTGACGCTTTAATCACTTTCCAAGGGTATTACGTAACATTCAGCTCTGTAGTGTATATCGATGTCACTGGCCTAGTTCTCTTGGTTCTTGGAGTTGGCTGAAGCAGAAACAGATCTAGAGTTACCAGGCTATGTAGTGTATATCTATATTTCTGGCCTGGTTCTTTGTGGTCTATGGAGACCACCATGACTAATCAGTTAGCCCCCAGGTAGAGACCCTGGCCCCCAGGTAGAGACCCTGGCTCCCAGGTAGAGACCCTGTCCCCCAGGTAGAGACCCTGACCCCCAGGTAGAGACCCTGGCCCCCAGGCAGCCCCCAGGTAGAGACCCTGGCTCCCAGGTAGAGACCCTGACCCCATGTAGCCCCCAGTTAGAGACCCTGTCCCCCAGTTAGAGACCCTGATCCCCAGGTAGAGACCCTGACCCCCAGGTAGAGACCCTGACCCCCAGTTAGAGATCCTGACCCCCAGTTAGAGATCCTGACCCCCAGGTAGAGACCCTGACCCCCAGGTAGAGACCCTGACCCCCAGGTAGAGATCCTGACCCCCAGGTAGAGATCCTGACCCCCAGGTAGAGACCCTGTCCCCCAGGTAGAGACCCTGACCCCAGGCAGCCCCCAGGTAGAGACCCTGGCTCCCAGGTAGAGACCCTGACCCCCAGGTAGAGACCCTGACCCCAGGCAGCCCCCAGGTAGAGACCCTGGCTCCCAGGTAGAGACCCTGACCCTCAGGCAGCCCCCAGTTAGAGACCCTGTCCCCCAGTTAGAGACCTTGACTCCCAGGTAGAGACCCTGGCCCCCAGGCAGCCCCCAGGTAGAGACCCTGGCTCCCAGGTAGAGACCCTGACCCCCAGGCAGCCCCCAGTTAGAGACCCTGACCCCCAGGTAGAGATCCTGACCCCCAGTTAGAGATCCTAACCCCCAGGTAGAGATCCTGACCCCCAGATGGAGACCCTGACCCCCAGGTAGAGATCCTGACCCCCAGTTAGAGACCCTGACCCCCAGGTAGAGATCCTGACCCCCAGTTAGAGACCCTGACCCCCAGTTAGAGACCCTGACCCCCAGGTAGAGATCCTGACCCCCAGTTAGAGACCCTGACCCCCAGTTAGAGACCCTGACCCCCAGTTAGAGACCCTGACCCCAGGTAGAGACCCTGACCCCCAGGTAGAGACCCTGACCCCCAGTTAGAGACCCTGACCCCCAGTTAGAGACCTTGACCCCCAGTTAGAGACCCTGACCCCCAGGTAGAGATCCTGACCCCCAGATGGAGGCCCTGTCCCCCAGTTAGAGACCCTGACCCCCAGGTAGAGACCCTGACCCCCAGGTAGAGATCCTGACCCCCAGATGGAGACCCTGTCCCCCAGTTAGAGACCCTGTCCCCCAGGTCAGTAAGCCCCCAGGTAGAGACCCTGGCCCCCGGGATGCCCCCAGGCAGAGACCCTGGCCCCCAGAAAGCCCCCAGGCAGAGACCCTGGCCCCCAGGCAGACCCCAGGCAGAGTCCCCAGTATTGGGATAAGAGCTGATATGGGCCCAAGTCAGAACAGAGAAAACAAACAGCCCAGCTCTCAGAGCTCCTGAGTCCCACATTCCCAACCCTTCAGAGCAGGGAACCATTAATCAATCAAACAATCTAACATGGTACTGTTTACCTACGTGTTCAGAACATGTAGGACAGAGGACCACCCTGGCAGTACCGTGTGTGTGTGTGTTTGCATGCGTGTGTGTAATCGATGCATGTCTCTGTGGTACGAGCCGTCAGTGGTGAGATCTTCATTGAAAAGGTCACACTGTTCACACTTTGAAGACAGACTTGTAAAGAAAACATCACGGTTAAAGACATGCTCCAGTACTTTGTGAATAAGAAAGTATTTTGTAACCCTCCCACTTTGGACTGGATGTGTCAATGTGTAGTTCATACATGCATAATCTATGAGCAGAATTACTGTCTTGCCTCAATTAGGCAGAAATTCCTAGTTAGAAGCTGTGCCAAGCCATTTTCCTGACATTTCCCCCCTTGTGGGCCAGCCTCCTAGCAATTTGAGTTCTAGCCAATAAGCTTCAGCCCCTCATATTTGAGTGACAGCTAGCAAGATGCGTGCCCAGTTATTCAATGAGGTTGGAGGGTGGGCCCAACGGCTCAGTGGACACAGCAGAGAAATAGCACGAGAGAGAGAGAGAGAGAGACACAGAGAGAGAGACACAGAGAGAGAGAGAGAGAGAGAGAGAGAGAGAGCAATGATGTGGTGCACATATCTGCACGTACTGTATGTGACTTAGTACGCAATTTTCTGGGACCACTTATGGCTCGTGAATGCTACTTTCGGAACTACTGGCTAAAAAGTATACAAAACTACCGGAGAATCTCTTTTAACAGCTGAGACCGGCCCATAGAGTTAGACAGATGGCACATATGTGCATCGTTGCCATAATGGCTTCTGTGACTGAAAAAGTCCCACCAAGTTGACTACTTCAAAAGGTGTAACTCCTCAATGGTGAGGTGATGTCCATGCTAAAATATGATTTATGGCAAGTGGGCCCTCTATAAAACTCTATGGCCTGGCCTGCAATTGAATGATACTGGTTACGGATAGAGGGGCCGAGGCATGTGGGTCTTGTTTCAACTCTGGTACCTACAGGTAGAATATGATACCATTCCAACTTATGCCTAGACCCTGTAGTTGTGGCTATGGAGACCCTGTGGTTGTGGCTATGGAGACCCTGTAGTTGTGGCTATGGAGACCCTGTGGTTGTGGCTATGGAGACCCTGTGGTTGTGGCTATGGAGACCATGTGGTTGTGGTTATGGAGACCCTGTGGTTGTGGCTACAGAGACCCTGTGGTTGTGGCTACGGAGACCCTGTGGTTGTGGCTATGGAGACCCTGTGGTTGTGGCTATGGAGACCCTGTGGTTGTGGCTATGGAGACCCTGTAGTTGTGGCTACGGAGACCCTGTGGTTGTGGCTATGGAGACCCTGTGGTTGTGGCTATGGAGACCCTGTGGTTGTGGCTATGGAGACCCTGTGGTTGTGGCTATGGAGACCCTGTGGTTGTGGCTACGGAGACCCTGTGGTTGTGGCTATGGAGACCCTGTGGTTGTGGTTATGGAGACCCTGTGGTTGTGGCTATGGAGACCCTGTGGTTGTGGCTATGGAGACCCTGTGGTTGTGGCTATGGAGACCCTGTGGTTGTGGCTATGGAGACCCTGTGGTTGTGGCTATGGAGACCCTGTGGTTGTGGCTAGAGAGACTGTGAATATACCATACAGGTGCAGTGGGGATGACTCCTGTTAAAAAGGAGGCTTGACCTCAAGTGTGGGATCACATTTCAAAGTTCTGACCCCTTTCCGTTGGTGTGTGTGTGTGTGTTGAATAGAGGCCTCAGTCCTGGCTCTCCAGACAGCCTGTGGGGTTTGAATGGTGCTAACTGACGACATAATTCACTACTGTGGAATCCAGCTTTGTTTCACGTTCTCTGTATTGTGTGTTTCTGTTGTTGTTGTTGCTGTTTTCCCATATGTAATTGTGGATTAACATTTTTTAATTATTTAATACAGAAAGGTAGCTGCTTTTTTATGAGTAATTGTTGCAACCTTCTTCAACTGCTATGTTACTGATATAGTGCAAATATGCTTAAATATTCCTGTACTGTATGTTATTGTAGTTGCACATATGTTTGGTACATAAATTGCCACTACATGTATTTTATGGTGCTGATTCAGTTTAAAATACGTTTTGAACTGTTAACACTTAAATAAATGAATGTGTTGTTTTACAGGGATTTAACCATTTGAGTTTTTTTGTTAATGTGCCTTACAGTCATTCTATACCTGTACTATTATACAGTGATACTCCAAGATTCACAGACAAATGTGACCTTAACAGAAATCTGAGTACAAATCTGAATGATTGGAAATATATATATTTTTAAAGTCTACTGCAAGTTGATTCGTTTTGTTTTTGACATAATAAAATGTGATTTTACATGGAGACTAAAATGATGTTATGTTTCTGAAATTGATTTTCTTATCCTCTTTTCTTGTGTTGTTAAAACTGCTGACTTTAGAAACAGTTAAAATGGGTTCATGCAGAACCAACCAGCTTCTGCAGAATTCTAGGGATGAAAGCTTCCGCAGAATTCTATGAGAGAGCGTTGGCCGAAGTATTGAATGAGAAAGCTTCAGCAGAATTCTAGAACAAGAAAGCGTCAGTCAGATTCTAGACATGAAAACTTCAGCAGAATTCTATGAGAGAACATTGGAAGTTTTTAATGAGAAAGCTTCAACAGAATTCTAGACATGAAAGCTTCAGCAGAATTTGACTAGAATTATACAAGACAATGTTGGCAGAATTCCATAATGATACATTTTGGAAAGGAGCATCAACAGACTTTTAGTATGATCACGCCTGGGTGAGCCTGTTTTCATAGTCAGTATATTTCGATATTCAGACTGACTGCTCACTTCAGCATCACCATGAATATATTCAGTAATAGAGTCTGCAGAACGGACATAAAAAGATGGCTCTAAAATCCAAGGTATTTATCAAAATCCAACATGGTGAAATCCAACATGGCAAAATCCAACAATGTGCCATTTGTATTCCAAATGATACACCCAATATGTCTGCCAGTCCACCCAACACAGTTCATGTATAGCACTAAATGAGAATGTCTGTTCTAGTCATTCTAACTCTATACTAGGGCCACTTGCTGGGTTAGAGGATGACGATTGGCCATCTGGCTTGCTCTCATTAATGGTTCTCTCCCTCTCTCTGTGATGAGTGGAGATGTGAAACGAGGAGATAAATCTCAGGACACAGTAAAGGTTGGAGTGCGTTCCAGCCGCTTCCTGTGCACTTTGACCCCTCCCTCCATTAGGACCTGCTCCACGGTTTTCATATATTTTATCATCCACTGGCTCATTCCACAGCCTCTTCCTTCTCCTTCTCTCTCTCACTCTCTCTCTCTCACACACACTCAGGTTGACAGGTTGAAAAGTGGCGATTAAAGTTCTGCATGTCAGACTTGGTCTCTCTCAGGAGTGGATTGGGAGGTTTTCTTTCCAGAGGCTCAAGGAAATGTCTGCTGTTTCAGAGAGACTCTCCTCATTGGCAGATCGTACCGTTAACCATTATAGTAGCCAGAAGGGGTTAGTTGTTAAAACACGGTGCTGTGGCCACAAATGGGTAGTACAAAGAGAGAGTACCTGTGTGTGTGTGTGTGTGTGTGTGTGTGTGTGTGTGTGTGTGTGTGTGTGTGTGTGTGTGTGTGTGTGTGTGTGTGTGTGTGTGTGTGTGTGTGTGTGTGTGTGTGTGTGTGTGTGTGTGTGTGTGTGTGTTTTCAGAGTGCTTCACTTGACCACGATGCCATCTTGCTCCTTCCGTCTTATAGGCAGAAACTCAGACAGGATGTACCAGTCCTGGACTTTCTGACGGGTCGCCCCCAGGTGGTGAAGGTAGGAAACAGCATCTCCACTTCGCTGACCCTCAACACTGGGACCCCCAGTGCTCAGCCCCCTCCTGTACTCCCTGTTCACCCACGACTACGTGGCCATACACGCCTCCAACTCAATCATCGAGTTTGCAGACGACACAACAGTAGTGGGCTTGATTGCCAACAACGACGAGACAGCCTACAGGGAGAAGGTGAGGGCACTCGGAGTGTGGTGCAAGGAAAACAACCTCTCACTCAACATCAACAAAACAAAGGAGATGATTGTGGAGTTCAGGAAACTGTAGAAGGAGCACCCCCCTATCCACATTGAAGGGACAAATCAAATCAAAGTTTATTTGTCACGTGCACTGAATACAACAGGTGTAGAATTTACAGTGAAATGCTTACTTACAGGCTCTAACCAACAGTGCAAAAAAGGTATTAGGTGAACAATAGGTAAGTAAAGAAATAAAAACAACAGTAAAAAAACTGTGAAAAATAACAGTAGCGCGGCTATAACAATAGCAAGGCTACATAGAGGCACCGGTTAGTCGGGCTGATTGAGGTAGTATGTACATGTAGATATGGTTAAAGTGACTATGCATATATGATAAACAGAGAGTAGCAGTAGCGTAAAAGAGGGGTTGGCAGGTGGTGGTTGGCGGGACACAATAAGGATAGCCCGGTTAGCCAATGTGCGGGGGGCACTGATTGGTCGGGCCAATTGAGGTAGTATGTACATGAATGTATAGTTGAAGAGACTATGCATATATGATAAACAGAGAGTAGCAGCAGCGTATAAGAAGGGTTGTGGGGGGTGGGGGCACACAATGCAGATAGTCCGGGTAACCATTTGATTACCTGTTCAGGAGTCTTATGGCTTGGGGGTAAAAACTGTTGAGAAGCCTTTTTGTCCTAGACTTGGCACTCCGGTACCGATTGCCATGCGGTAGTAGAGAGAACAATCTATGACTGCAGTGGCTGGGGTCTTTGACATTTTTTAGGGCCTTCCTCTGACACGGCCTGGTGTAGAGGTCCGGGATGGCAGAAAGCTTAGCCCCATTGATGTACTGGGCCGTATGCACTACCCTCTGTAGTGCCTTGCAGTCGGAGGCAGAGCAATTGCCGTACCAGGCAGTGATGCAACCCGTCAGGATGCTCTCGTTGTTGCAGCTGTAGAACCTTTTGAGGATCTGAGGACCCATGCCAAATCTTTTTAATTTCCTGAGGGGGAATAGGCTTTGTCGTGCCCTCTTCACGACAGTCTTGGTGTGTTCGGACCATTCTAGTTTGTTGGTGATGTGGACACCAAGGAACTTGAAGCTCTCAACCTGCTCCACTACAACCCCGTCGATGAGAATGGGGGCGTGCTTGGTCCTTCTTTTCCTGTAGTCCACAATCATCTCCTTAGTCTTGGTTACGTTGAGGGATAGGTTGTTATTCTGGCACCACCCGGCCAGGTCTCTGACCTCCTCCTTATAGGCTGTCTCGTCGTTGTCGGTGATCAGGTCTACCACTGTTGTGTCGTCTGCAAACTTAATGATGGTGTTGGAGTCGTGCCTGGCCACGCAGTCGTGGGTGAACAGGGAGTACAGGAGGGGACTGAGCACGCACCCCTGGGGGGCTCCAGTGTTGAGGATCAGTGTGGCAGATGTGTTGCTACCTATCCTCACCACCTGGGGGCGGCAGAGCAGCGGAGAAGGTGTAAAGTTTTAAGTTCCTCAGCGTACACATCACAGACAAACTGAAATGGTCCACTCACAAAGACAGTGTGGTGAGGAAGGCGCAACAGCGTCTCTTCAACCTCAGGAGGCTGAAGAAATGTGGCTTGTCACCCAAAACTCTGACAAACTTTTACAGATGCACAATCAAGAGCATCCTGTCGGGCTGTATCACAGCCTGGTACGACTTGTGCACTGCCCTCAACTGCAAGGCTCTCCAGAGGGTAGTGTGGTCTGCACAACGCATCACCGGGGGCAAACTACCTGCCCTCCATGACACCTACACCACCCGATGTCACAGGAAGGCCAAAAATATCATCAAGGACATCAACCACCCAAGCCACTGCCTGTTCACACCACTACCATCCAGAAGGCGAGGTCAGTACAGGTGCATCAAAGCTGGGACTGAGAGACTGAAAACAGCTTCTATCTCAAGGCCATAAGACTGCTAAACAGCAATCACTAACTCAGAGAGGCTGCTGCCTACATTGAGACCCAATCACTGGCCACGTTAATAAATGGATCACTAGTCACTTTGTACAATGCACTCTAAATAAAGCCACTTTAATAATGTTTACATATCTTATATTACTCATATCACATGTATATACTGTATTTAAACCATCTATTGCACCTTCGCCTTCACTTACATGTACATATTCTCATTCACCCCTTTAGATTTGTGTGTATTAGGTAGTTGTTGGGGAATTGATAGATTACATGTTAGATATTACTGTTAGATATTATTGTTAGATATTATGGCAGTGTCAGATCTAGAAGCACAAGCATTTCACTACACTCACATTAACATCTGCTAACCATGTGTATGTGACAAATACAATTTGATTTGATTTGATTTGCTCTGATCAAAACGTCCTGCAGGCTCTAGTTTTGTCTTATCTTCATTATTGTCCAGTCGTGTGGCCGAGTGTGTCACGATCCTCGTATTCTCCCTCATCGGAAGATATATCGAAATCACTCAATGACCAATACGCAGCAGGTTGACTGTTCCACATATTTATTTTAGATAGGAACGACAAAACAAAATAAATACGCAAAGGAGAAAGGTGACAGTTTCACAGGTGAAACGAAACACAGTGCAAATACAATTACCCACAAACATCGTGGGGGGAAAAGGAACTTAAATATGATTCCCCAATCAGAGGCAACTAGCGACAGCTGTCTCTGATTGGGAATCGACATAACCCAACATAGAAAATAAACTATAGAAATGCCACACCCTGACCAAAATAGAAGAGTTCACCTGGTCAGGGCGTGACAGTACCCCCCCTCCAACGGTGCGTACTCCCGGCGCACCAACCTAAAGTCTATTAGGGGGGGGACCCGGGTGGGCGCCTCACCCTCGGTGGAGGCTCTGGCCCCGGGCGTGTTTCTCCCCCTGCCTCCACCCTAGCCCTACCCCTCTGGCCCGGACTGGACCACGGTGGAGCGGCATGCTCAGGCTCCGGAGCAGAGCCGCCGACCGGAACAGGACTGATCACCGGTGGACCGGACACAGGCCGTGCCAGACTGTGGACACGCGCCGTGGGCCTGGTGCGGGGGACAGGGACGGGCCGGACAGGACCGGGGACACGCACCACCAACCTGGTGCGGGGAGCAGGGACGGGCCGGACTGGCCTGGGGACACGCACCACCAACCTGGTGCGGGGAGCAGGGACGGGCCGGACTGGACTGGGGACACGCACCACCGGCTTGGTGCGGGGAGCCGGGATGGGCCGGACAGGACTGGGGACACGCACCACTAACCTGGTGCGGGGAGCAGGAATGGGCCGGACAGGACTGGGGACACGCACTACTAACCTGGTGCGGGGAGCAGGGACGGGCCGGACTGGACTGGGGACACGCACCACTGGCTTGGTGCGGGGAGCAGGGACGGGCCGGACTGGACTGGGGACGCCTGGCAGCTCGGGACAGTCTGGGCAGTCTGGCCACTCCGGCAGTTCAGGGCAGTCTGGCCACTCCGGCAGTTCAGGGCAGTCTGGCCACTCCGGCAGTTCAGCGCAGTCTGGCCACTCCGGCAGTTCAGCGCAGTCTGGCCACTCCGGCAGTTCAGCGCAGTCTGGCCACTCCGGCAGTTCAGCGCAGTCTGGCCACTCCGGCAGTTCAGCGCAGTCTGGCCACTCCGGCAGTTCAGCGCAGTCTGGCCACTCCGGCAGTTCAGCGCAGTCTGACCACTCCGGCGACTGTTGACTGACGGGCAGCTCCGACGACTGTTGACTGACGGGCAGCTCCGACGACTGTTGACTGGCGGGCAGCTCCGACGACTGTTGACTGGCGGGCAGCTCCGACGACTGTTGACTGGCGGGCAGCTCCGACGACTGTTGACTGGCGGGCAGCTCCGACGACTGTTGACTGGCGGGCAGCTCCGACGACTGTTGACTGGCGGGCAGCTCCTGCCCCGTCAAACAGCCCTTGTGCCCCCCCCTAAAAAAATCTTGGGGATGCCTCTCGGTCTCCCTAAACTCTTCCATCGCCCTGGAAATGCTCCTCCTTAACTCGGCCCATGTCCATCCCTCCTCTTCGTTCCTCTGCTGCTTGGTCCTGGTTTGGTGGGTAATTCTGTCACGATCCTCGTATTCTCCCTCATCGGAAGATATATCGAAATCACTCGATGACCAATACGCAGCAGGTTGACTGTTCCACATATTTATTTTAGATAGGAACGACAAAACAAAATAAATACGCAAAGGAGAAAGGTGACAGTTTCACAGGTGAAACGAAACACAGTGCAAATACAATTACCCACAAACATCGTGGGGGGAAAAGGAACTTAAATATGATTCCCCAATCAGAGGCAACTAGCGACAGCTGTCTCTGATTGGGAATCGACATAACCCAACATAGAAAATAAACTATAGAAATGCCACACCCTGACCAAAATAGAAGAGTTCACCTGGTCAGGGCGTGACAGAGTGCTGCAAGGAAAGACCTAGTTAAGCTGCAGCTGGCCCAGAACAGAGCGGCACGGCTTGCTCTTCATTGTAATCAGAGGGCTGATATAAATACTATGCATGCCAGTCTCTCTTGGCTAAGAGTTAAGAGGAGAGACTGACTGCATCACTTCTTCTTTTCATAAGGAACATTGTTTTGGAAAATCCCAAATTGTTTGCATTGTCAACTTACACACAGCACTGACACACACACACTTACCCCACCAGCCATGCCACCAGGGGTCTTTTCACAGTCCCCAAATCCAGAACAAATTCAAGAAAGCGTATAGTTTTATATAGAGCCATTATTGCATGGAACTCCCTTCCATCTCATATTGCTCAAATGAACAGCGAACCTGGTTTAAAAAAACAGATAAAGCAACACCTCACGGCACAACGCCTCTCTCCTATTTGACCTAGATAGTCTGTGTATGTACTGATATGTACCCTGGCGCCCTCAAAAGCCAGGGGGAGGGAAGAGCGGGAGCAGACGTGACAATGTGCTCCTGTGTCCTAGTGTTTTCTTGTTAGTTTAGTAATAAAATAACCAAAACTGGAAACTTGTCTTCAACCATCATTCCTGCATTCTTACAGATGCACAATAGTGGCAACATCACTCCTCAACCTCGCCTAAGATACAGTTCACCCTAGTCCTTTTCTTTATGGTCCTTCCAGCCGGATCTGATTGCTGTCTTCTTCCGGACACAAAACAATCTGGTCTATGGCGCACACAAGGAACAAAGAGTATGAGGAAAGCTCTCACACCTCATAGAACTGCAGGCACAACCCATCAGACTTCAGCACAATGGTGCAATCCTGATGCACCTGGTTCAGCCAAAACCCCCTTCCAGAACAAGCAGTCTCTCCAAACCTTCTTACCGGCATCCCCCCCTCAACCTCCTCATGCCCAAGTAACGACACCAGCCATCCATGCCTCCACAGCAAAACGACCTGAACAATTCCCTGGAGCCACCCTGGCTCCGCGTCCAGGGGCCACCCTGGCTCCGCGTCCAGGGGCCACCCAGGCTCCGCGTCCAGGGGCCACCCAGGCTCCGCGTCCAGGGGCCACCATGGCTCTGCAAACAGGAGCTGAGCCGGCTCCGATCCCTTCAAACCACCTTCCTGTTGCTAACGTGCCAGCCACTCCTCAACCCAGCCTAAGATAGTCTACCCTAGTCCTTTAACAGGCATTATGCATTACACACACACAGGGAGGAAGGTAGCTGTTTCTTTCTACAGTGTATATATCCCCAGTGGAGTAGATCTGGTACTGTTTCAGTTCTGTAACTGTAATCCCAAAGGGCCCGTCTGTGAATGGAGATATCTGAGGACGTGTTCTTTGTAATGTCTGGTATGGAATAAATGGAACAGTATCATAAGCATTGAAACCGTTCCATTCTAGTGATTACGATGAGCCCATGCTCCTTGTGAACACAGTTAGCCTGGGTTCCCATGTGTTCCTGCTTAAGGGCAGAACTACACTGAAAATGTTGTTCCGGCAGCATTGTTTGCAACCGCTGAGTCGGTGGTGTACAACAGAGGAAGCTCGCTGCATTGATTTAAAACTCAATTCATTTATTTCAACTTTGAAATCCATTTCTATTCATCATTTATCTTAATATATACACTTTAGCAGATGCTTTATCCAAAGTGAGTGACAGTCATGCGTGCATACATTTTCATATGGGTTTTTCCAGCAGGAACCAAATCCGCAATCTTTGCTGAAGAATTTTAAACAAATGTGCAAAATCAGGTGGAAATAAATAGTAAAACAAAAAGTGACGGAACCCAATTGAATTTGTATTGAATTATTCTAGAATGTCAATGTCTGCGTCGCAAATGGCACTCTATACTGTTATTTCACCAGAGGCCTATGGGCCATGATCAAGAGTAGGGCACTATATAGGGAATAGGGTGCCATTTCGGGTGCTGGCAATGGCTCCTTTTGTTGGCCTGTCTAATATAACTGGACAGGTGTTGTAATAACGCTTGGTGGTATTGATCATCTCTCCATGTAGGCGGTGCTGATCAAAACTGATGGCGATTGATGTGGCTAGGGACTGGGTTGTTCCTCTCACTCTCTCCAGACTGCTATGTGCATGCGTGCCTGTTTGTGTGACAGACAGAAGCTGAATTGTATTCAGCGTGGTGGAACTCTCCTGTCTACTTCCATTAATGTCCCTATCAGATGTAGATGCCCCCTTAACCCTTTCCTTTCATTTTTTTTTCACCAGTCCGTGGTGCAGGTCTAGGATCAGCCTCCCCCTCCCACAATCCTCACCTTAACCATTAAGAGGGGGAAATACAAAACTGACCCTAGATCAAGTTTCTAGGGGCTACTTCACCCTAATCCTTTGTTCAGCAGCATATTGTTCATAATCCTCCTTCCTGTGCATCAGGATCCACCTGACTGTGTCTGGCTGCGTTTAAACAGGCAGCCCAATTCAGCTCTTTTGACAATTATTTGCATATCTAATACCTAATATCTTTTACCTAGGATCCTAACATTTGACCTAATGTGTGAACAGCGAATCAGATGTTTTATCTTCTGATTTATACCTCATACAAACTCAATCCTCTGTCTGGATGCTTAGATCCCATTTGATTTTCTCAGAAGTGTTTTTTTTGCACAACCTGCCATTGCCATGACAACCACCCCAAGTTTAAAGGAACAGTAAAAGGAAATGAGCATCGCATCTTTGTGCTACTTCAGAGGCTACATCAGTGTGAATGTGGAAATCTGCTATGTGTCACATGTAAAACTGTGTGTGTACAGTCAGAAAAAAGATCAGATTTGTGTCTGTGTCTGAAGGTGGGATAAAAGGTAAGGGAACTATTTTAGCACAGCTGGGAGGAGACATTTACCAACTAGCCCCTACACACACTGGTGAGGACACACACACACACCCACAGAGGTCCTGGCAGACAGCTTGGGATGGTCATATGCCATCATGATACTCAGTGAGGAAATTGGCCCTAGATTAGAGAAGCTGACACAGAGGGCAAGAAGGAAGGTCACTTCACTGGAATCGCCCACACACAGCAGTGTGTGCATGTGAGAGATTGTGTGTTTGTGTGTGAGAGAGATTGGGAGTGTATGAGAGAGAGATTGGGAGTGTGAGTGTGTGAGAGAGAGATTGGGAGTGTATGAGAGAGAGAGAGAGAGAGAGAGAGAGGGAGATTGGGAGTGTGAGTGTGTGAGAGAGAGATTGGGAGTGTATGAGAGAGATTGGGAGTGTATGAGAGAGAGAGAGAGAGAGAGAGAGAGAGAGAGAGAGAGAGACAGAGAGAGAGAGAGATTGGGAGTGTATGAGAGAGATTGGGAGTGTATGAGAAAGAGAGAGAGATTGGGAGTGTATGAGAGAGAGAGAGAGAGAGAGAGAGAGAGAGAGAGAGAGAGAGAGAGAGATTGGGAGTGTATGTGTGTGTGAGAGAGAGAGAGAGAAAGAGAGAGAGAGAGAGAGATTGGGAGTGTGTGAGAGAGTGAAAGATTGGGAGTGTGTGAGAGAGAGAGATTGGGAGTGTGTGAGAGATTGGGTGTGTGTGAGAGAGAGATTGGGAGTGTGTGAGAGAGAGATTGGGAGTGTGTGAGAGAGAGATTGGGAGTGTGTGAGAGAGTGAAAGATTGGGAGTGTGTGAGAGAGATTGGGAGTGTGTGAGAGAGAGAGAAAGAATGGGAGTGTGTGAGAGAGAGAGATTGGGAGTGTGTGTGAGAGAGAGAGATTGGGAGTGTGTGTGTGAGAGAGAGATTGGGAGTGTGTGTGAGAGAGAGAGATTGGGAGTGTGTGTGAGAGAGAGAGATTGGGAGTGTGTGTGAGAGAGAGAGATTGGGAGTGTGTGTGTGAGAGAGAGATTGGGAGTGTGTGTGAGAGAGAGATTGGGAGTGTGTGTGTGAGAGAGAGAGATTGGGAGTGTATGTGAGAGAGAGAGATTGGGAGTGTGTGTGAGAGAGAGAGATTGGGAGTGTGTGTGAGAGAGAGAGATTGGGAGTGTGTGTGAGAGAGAGAGATTGGGAGTGTGTGTGAGAGAGAGTGATTGGGAGTGTGTGTGAGAGAGAGAGATTGGGAGTGTGAGTGTGTGAGATAGAATGGAAGTGTGTGTGTGTGTGAGAGAGAGATTGGGAGTGTGTGTATGTGTGTGTGTGTGTGTGTGTGTGTGTGTGTGTGTGTGTGTGTGAGAGAGAGATTGGGAGTGTTGGTGTGTGTGTGTGAGAGAGAGATTGGGAGTGTTGGTGTGTGTGTGTGAGAGAGATTGGGGGTGTTAATTTGTATCTTTAGTTTCTATGTGCTCATTGTTTCTGCAGTGCTTGGTTTCCAGGGTTTAGGCCGGGTATTTAACCACTGATTTTAAAAAGGGCTTCATTAAAAACATCTGATTTGATCCATGCTGTCAGGTCTCTGAGCTAACTGACAGACGTTCTGTCATTGGATTAACTAATCCTTATATTAGAGCTATAATACTGAGGTCCTCTGAGCTAACTGACAGACGTTCTGTCATTGGATTAACTAATCCTTATATTAGAGCTATAATACTGAGGTCCTCTGAGCTAACTGACAGACGTTCTGTCATTGGATTAACTAATCCTTATATTAGAGCTATAATACTGAGGTCCTCTGAGCTAACTGACAGACGTTCTGTCATTGGATTAATTAATCCTTATATTAGAGCTACAATACTGAGGTCCTCTGAGCTAACTGACAGACGTTCTGTCATTGGATTAACTAATCCTTATATTAGAGCTACAATACTGAGGTCCTCTGAGCTAACTGACAGACGTTCTGTCATTGGATTAACTAATCCTTATATTAGAGCTACAATACTGAGGTCCTCTGAGCTAACTGACAGACGTTCTGTCATTGGATTAACTAATCCTTATATTAGAGCTATAATACTGAGGTCCTCTGAGCTAACTGACAGACGTTCTGTCATTGGATTAACTAATCCTTATATTAGAGCTATAATACTGAGGTCCTCTGAGCTAACTGACAGACGTTCTGTCATTGGATTAACTAATCCTTATATTAGAGCTATAATACTGAGGTCCTCTGAGCTAACTGACAGACGTTCTGTCATTGGATTAACTAATCCTTATATTAGAGCTATAATACTGAGGTCCTCTGAGCTAACTGACAGACGTTCTGTCATTGGATTAATTAATCCTTATATTAGAGCTACAATACTGAGGTCCTCTGAGCTAACTGACAGACGTTCTGTCATTGGATTAACTAATCCTTATATTAGAGCTACAATACTGAGGTCCTCTGAGCTAACTGACAGACGTTCTGTCATTGGATTAACTAATCCTTATATTAGAGCTACAATACTGAGGTCCTCTGAGCTAACTGACAGACGTTCTGTCATTGGATTAACTAATCCTTATATTAGAGCTACAATACTGAGGTCCTCTGAGCTAACTGACAGACGTTCTGTCATTGGATTAACCTCTACGGGCCACGGGGGCAGTATTGAGAATTTTGAAAGAAATATGTGCCCATTTTTAACTGCCTCCTACACCAACTCAGAAGCTAGGATATGCATATTATTAACACATTCGGATAGAAAACACTCTGAATTTTCTAAAACAGTTTGAATGGTGTCTGTAAGTATAACAAAACTCATATTGCAGGCAAAAACCTGTGAAAAATAGATAAAAAAAAAGAGAATTTTGTGACTGTACTATTTAGTGTCATTGTTTTAAAGATACCACAGTGAGAAAGGATTCAGTTCGCAACTCCTACTGCTTCCACTAGATGTCAACGATCTTTAGAAAGTTGTTTGAAGCATCTGTGATAAATACACACCGAATTAGAAAGCTTACAAGTTGACACGTCATCACTTCATTTTTTGCGCCTGCGCATGAATCTGAGAAGAGTGCCTTTGTCATTATCGTTTATTCTAGACATTTGATAGGTTGTGTGAAAATATTACTGATGTTTACTGATGTTTCACGTTAAAAATGGAACAAAAGATTAGTGCTAAACAACGTTTGACATGTTTAAACAAACGTAAATAGATTATTTACTAGGTTTTCTTTAGTTTTTCGACGTGACTTTACACTGCCCACCTCATTTTGTGGGAGCCTACTGAACGCTAACTATTTGGACATAAATTATGAACTTTGTCAAAAGAAACCACATTTGTTCTGGACCTGGGATCTCTGGCAGCGCCTTCTGATGGAGATAATCAAAGGTAAGGGGATATTTAGAATGTTATTATCGATATTAGATGATGCTAATGCTAACGGTATAGCTTAGCTTAGCTTAGCATATAGCTTATTGTTGTTAGCATAGTACCCAGTTTATACAAAATGTGATTTCCCAGTAAAGTTATTTTGAGATCTGGCCCTTCGGTAGCAATTACGAGATGATAATATATTATTCTTTGAATGACAATATTATAATTTACCAATGTTTTCGAATAGTAATTCCGTGATTTGTAATGCTGGATTCACTGGGTGCATTCGAGCCGAAAAAAATTCTGAATTTCACCGCGACTGTAAATGCTGTTTTTGGATATAAATATGAACTTGATGGAACTAAAAATGCATGTATTGTATAACATAATGTCCTATGAGTGTCATCTGATGCAGATTGTCAAAGGTAAGTGCATAATTCTAGCTAGTTTTCTGTCTGTTGATGCCCTTCTTTGAATTGGCTAAACATTACACGCAGCTATTGTCAATGTACTCTCCTCACATAACCTAACTTTATGCATTCTCCGTAATGCCTCTGAAAATCGGACAGCGTGGTTAGATTTAGGAGATATATCTTTCAAATGGAGGAAAATAGTTGATTATTTGATTTTTTGAAATGATTACTCTTGCAGTTTTGAATTCCCCGCCATGGTCACATGACAATGAATCCCAATACCGGGATAAGATCGGGATAAGATCCTCAACAGGTTTTAACTAATCCTTATATTAGAGCTACAATACTGAGGTCCTCTGAGCTAACTGACAGACGTTCTGTCATTGGATTAACTAATCCTTATATTAGAGCTACAATACTGAGGTCCTCTGAGCTAACTGACAGACGTTCTGTCATTGGATTAACTAATCCTTATATTAGAGCTATAATACTGAGGTCCTCTGAGCTAACTGACAGACGTTCTGTCATTGGATTAACTAATCCTTATATTAGAGCTATAATACTGAGGTCCTCTGAGCTAATTGACAGACGTTCTGTCATTGGATTAACTAATCCTTATATTAGAGCTATAATACTGAGGTCCTCTGAGCTAACTGACAGACGTTCTGTCATTGGATTAACTAATCCTTATATTAGAGCTATAATACTGAGGTCCTCTGAGCTAACTGACAGACGTTCTGTCATTGGATTAACTAATCCTTATATTAGAGCTATAATACTGAGGTCCTCTGAGCTAACTGACAGACGTTCTGTCATTGGATTAACTAATCCTTATATTAGAGCTATAATACTGAGGTCCTCTGAGCTAACTGACAGACGTTCTGTCATTGGATTAACTAATCCTTATATTAGAGCTATAATACTGAGGTCCTCTGAGCTAACTGACAGACGCTCTGTCATTGGATTAACTAATCCTTATATTAGAGCTATAATACTGAGGTCCACATGCGACATCCCCTAAGCATAGGATTCATTATGTGCTTGTTGGCATGATGGACAGACAGGCGGATGAAGGCTGACAAACAGACGCTATTCATTACAGTACGCTTCTCTCTCTCTCACACACACACACACACACACACACACACCTGTGTGCGTCAGCTGTCTTTTGATGTGTGAGGGCGGACGTGAGGGAGTGTAGGGTTTGGTGGCTTTTCAGAGAAGGTTGACAGTGAGCAGCAGGGGTCCCTCTCCTACTCACTGTCTGTCTCTCTCCCTCCCCTTTTATTTCTCTCTCCCCCTCCCTTGCCATCTCTCTCCAGGAGGGCTGAGTCAAGCTGAGCTCTTCTTTCCCCAACATCAACAGGCCCCACACCTCCTGAAGGGCAGACGGCTATGTAGAATACAGGACACTTCTATAGACTGATATATTGTCAAGCATGAAAGGAAACGTGTGCTTCCTTTTCATGTCTCCACAAGGCATGCTGTGCCGGCCTGCCTGGCTGTGCTCCGTCTCACAGTTCTCTATATAATAGATTTAGAATGAATATTTAATTGAAATCTGATCATCGGTAGATCCTTTCTATGGGTGCCATTTCCCTGTTGCTAAGACACCTGCACGGTGTGCTAACGGACTTTAAGTTTATTTACAATCTGGAGCACCATTTATGTTGTAACAAACCATTTCTATACATTTGGAAATTATAGAATGTTACAAACAATAAGATCCTGTCTGTCTTCTGTCTGTCAGTTAAACACTGCACTGCCCTGTTCTGGCTGGACAGGCCTGTTACATTATGTCATGGCTTCACTCTGTGGCAATTAACACCTCCATTCTCTGGGGAGAGGAAGGAGGGAATGAAGGAGGGAGGGAGGAATGGGCTGATTGAGGGAAGAGGGAGAATGTGTGGCTGTTTGTGCATGTATCCCTCTGCCTGCATATCTGTGTGTGTATTTGAACATGAGGACACTATCTGTACAGGCATGTCCTCGCTGTACAGTGATATTGCAACTAACTGGGTGACTTTAATTCCTCCAATCGCACGCTGGTAATGAATTCCACCAATCACAGGCTGGTAATGAGGACCAGGCGCCCTGTGGAGGAGAGGAGATCGAAACCCAGCCAGCCGTGACTGTCAACAATCTGAGTGATATCTCACACACACACACAGCCTGCAGATCTATTGCACCTCTCTCCACTTTCCTGACACGCCACTCAAATGACAAATAGCCCTTTAGACAGCTCTCTCTCTCTCGCTCTCTCTTTCTCTCTCTCACACACACCTCAGGTGACAGACTGATGAATTAGCTCTCTCCTTCTTATGACAGAATCTGTTTTTTCTTTTCAGTGTTCATATACTGTAGGGGCAGACTCAGAGTTGAGATTCACGCACTTAAGACCCACCTGTTTGGAGAGGCTTTTAAACGGCAGGCCTAGTAGCCTAGTGGTTTGCACATTGGGCCAGTAACCAAAAGGTTGCTGGATCAAATCCCTGACATTCTGCCCCTGAGCAAAAAAGTTAACCCACTGTTCCCCTGGCGCCGTGGATGTCGATTAAGGCTGCCCCCCTCACTACTCTTAAATGCGGAAGACACATTTCAGTTGAAGGCATTCAGTTGTACAACTGACTAGGTATCCCCCTTTCCCTAATACACGGCATGTTGCTGTCCATGTCTTTGTAGACCGATGTCTTATTGATTTTATCTGAGTTGTTTGTGGGTCGGAACAACACTAATGATGGTGTGTGGTCATGTGCTACTGTAATGTACAGTATACGCTAAGAATCGGGAAGCAAGTACAGAGAGTGAATTTAATAAACAACGGAACATGGAACAAAGCTAACACGAGTAGTGTACAGACATGAAACACAGAAACAGAGTCAATAATGCCTCGGGAAAGAACCTGTGCTCCCTGTTCACCCATGACTGCGTGGCCGAGTACGCCTCCAACTCAATCATCAAGTTTGCAGGTGACACAACAGTAGTAGGCTTGATTCCCAACAATGACGAGACGGCCTACAGGGACGAGGTGAGGGCACTGGGAGTGTGGTGCCTGGAAAACAACCTCTCACTCAATGTCAACAAAACAAAGGAGATGATCGTGGACTTCAGGAAACAGCACAGGGTGCACCCCCCTATCCACATCGACGGGACCACAGTGGAGAAGGTGGAAATCTTCAAGTTCCTTGGCGTACACATCACTGACAAACTGAAATGGACCACCCACACAGACAGTGTGGTGAAGAAGGCACAGCAGAGCCTCTTCAAGCAGCATCCTGTCGGGCTGTATCACCGCCTGGTACGGCATCTTCACCGCCCTCAACCGCAAGGCTCTCCAGAGGGTGGTGCGGTCTGCCCAATGCATTACCGGGGGCAAACTACCCGCCCTCCAGGACACCTACAGCACTCGATGTCACAGGACATCAAGCACCCGAGCCACTGCCTGTTCACCCTGCTATCATCCAGAAGGCGAGGTCACTATAGGTGCATCAAAGCTGGGACCGAGAGACTGAAAAACAGCTTCTATCTCAAGGCCGTCAGACTGTTAAACAGCCATCACTAGCAGATTAGAGGCTGCTGCCTATAGGCATAGACTAGAAATCACTGGCCACTTTTTCAGGAATGGAACACTAGTCACTTTAATAATGTTTACATATCTGGCATTACTCATCTCATATGTATATACTGTATTCTATACTATTCTACTGTATCTTAGTCACTTAATGTTTACATATCTGGCATTACTCATCTCATATGTATATACTGTATTCTATACTAATCTACTGTATCTTAGTCCGTTCCACTTTGACATCGCTCGTCCATATGTATATAGTCTTAATTCATTCCTACTTAAATGTATGTGTATTGGGTATATGTTGTGTAGATATACTTGTTAGATATTACTGCAATGTCGGAGCTAGAAGCACAAGCATTTCGCTACACCGGCAATAATATCTGCTAATCACGTGTATGTGACCAATAAAATAAACATTTGATTTGAACCAAGGGGAGTGACAGATACAGTGGAGGTAATCAGGAAGGTGATGGAGTCCAGGTGCGCGTAATGATGGTGGCAGGTGTGCGTAATAATGAATAAACCAACGACGTCTGGCTCTGGAGAAGGGGATCGGGAGTAGACGTGACAGCTACTCTATCAGTTCTTCTTGGTTTGGCTGAACCATCACAACTGTGACAGGCAGAGTGGGGTTAATGAATTGTTTGTTTTTCTTATTGCAGCAAATTGAGAGTGGAGTGTTCTCTAAGGGTGGGCACTATAAAGGGAATAGAGTGCCATTTGGGATTCACCTTAAAATCCAAATATGACTAATAATGTATTTTATGCAATCATAGTTGTAAATCAACAGCGTTTTGCCCTCTCTTTCGACCAGCCCAGACCAGAAATCCCACCGTCAACAATACATTTGTATTCCAACCGCAGTAGATGTATTATTTGCTTACTGAGGCTTCTGTAGGTGTGTTTGCAGAGCTTAATGATACCAGGGGGAATAGAGGAAAATAGCATGCTTCAAATATCCACTCAGATAAATCTGTCTTACCCACAATGCACACGCAGCGTATTATTATATATCAGCATTTTGTGTTTTCTGAAGATACAATCAGAAACTGGTATCTGTGCATGCTGTGTGGACAACTTTTTGGATGTTTTAAAGTATGACCTTCCAGAGACAGTCATGTTTTGATCTACATTGTTAAAGCGTCACACCAATGAGAGACAACATTGTTGTTGTTGTGTTGACGTTGTTGTGTTTACATTTCAGACAGTTGTTCAGCAGACCCCTTGCCTAAAGCTACTTACTAAAGAGCATTAAATGGACGATGACTCAACCACATAATACCAGGATGAACAAAGCCAAATAAGTGTTCGTAACAATCACTAGAATAAAATAGGTTTTGTTTATAGCTTGAGATTATGTCATGCAAACAGACTCATATAATGTGTTTGGGTTGTTTGAAATGAGAGGAGAGCAAAAATATGATATTGTCATCAAAACACAGACTATTATCATCAAAGCAGAATCATCCTATTATCATCAAACAGAATCAGACTATTATCATCAAACAGAATCATCCTATTATCATCCAAGCAGAATCATCCTATTATCATCCAAGCAGAATCATCCTATTATCATCCAAGCTGAATCAGACTATCATCATCAAACAGAATCAGACTATTATCATCCAAGCAGAATCAGAATATCATCATCAAACAGAATCAGACTATTATCATCCAAGCTGAAATCAGACTATCATCATCAAACAGAATCAGACTATTATCATCCAAGCTGAATCAGACTATCATCATCAAACATAATCAGACTATTATCATCCAAGCTGAATCAGACTATTATCATCAAACAGAATCAGACTATTATCATCCAAGCTGAATCAGACTATTATCATCCAAGCTGAATCAGACTATTATCATCCAAGCTGAATCAGACTATCATCATCAAACAGAATCAGACTATTATCATCCAAGCTGAATCAGACTATTATCATTAAACAGAATCTGACTATTACCATCCAAGCTGAATCAGACTATTATCATCCAAGCTGAATCAGACTATCATCATCAAACAGAATCAGACTATTATCATCCAAGCTGAATCAGACTATTATCATCAAACAGAATCAGACTATTATCATCCAAGCTGAATCAGACTATTATCATCCAAACAGAATCAGACTATTGTCATCCAAGCTGAATCAGACTATTATCATCCAAGCTGAATCAGACTATCATCATCAAAGCAGAATCAGACTATTATCATCCAAGCTGAATCAGACTATCATCATCAAACAGAATCAGACTATTATCATCCAAGCTGAATCAGACTATTATCATCCAAGCTGAATCAGACTATCATCATCAAAGCAGAATCAGACTATTATCATCCAAGCTGAATCAGACTATCATCATCAAACAGAATCAGACTATTATCATCCAAGCTGAATCAGACTATCATCATCAAACAGAATCAGACTATTATCATCCAAGCAGAATCAGAATATCATCATCAAACAGAATCAGACTATTATCATCCAAGCTGAATCAGACTATTATCATCCAAGCTGAATCAGACTATCATCATCAAACAGAATCAGACTATTATCATCCAAGCTGAATCAGACTATCATCATCCAAGCTGAATCAGACTATTATCATCCAAGCTGAATCAGACTATTATCATCCAAGCTGAATCAGACTATTATCATCCAAGCTGAATCAGACTATTATCATCCAAGCTGAATCAGACTATTATCATCCAAGCTGAATCAGACTATTATCATCAAACAGAATCAGACTATTATCATCCAAGCTGAATCAGACTATCATCATCAAAGCAGAATCAGACTATTATCATCCAAGCTGAATCAGACTATCATCATCAAACAGAATCAGACTATTATCATCCAAGCTGAATCAGACTATTATCATCCAAGCTGAATCAGACTATTATCATCCAAGCTGAATCAGACTATCATCATCAAACAGAATCAGACTATTATCATCCAAGCTGAATCAGACTATCATCATCCAAGCTGAATCAGACTATTATCATCCAAGCTGAATCAGACTATTATCATCCAAGCTGAATCAGACTATTATCATCCAAGCTGAATCAGACTATTATCATCCAAGCTGAATCAGACTATCATCATCAAACAGAATCAGACTATTATCATCCAAGCTGAATCAGACTATCATCATCAAACAGAATCAGACTATTATCATCCAAGCAGAATCAGAATATCATCATCAAACAGAATCAGACTATTATCATCCAAGCTGAATCAGACTATTATCATCCAAGCTGAATCAGACTATCATCATCAAACAGAATCAGACTATTATCATCCAAGCTGAATCAGACTATCATCATCAAACAGAATCAGACTATTATCATCCAAGCTGAATCAGACTATTATCATTAAACAGAATCTGACTATTACCATCCAAGCTGAATCAGACTATTATCATCCAAGCTGAATCAGACTATCATCATCAAACAGAATCAGACTATTATCATCCAAGCTGAATCAGACTATTATCATCAAACAGAATCAGACTATTATCATCCAAGCTGAATCAGACTATTATCATCCAAACAGAATCAGACTATTGTCATCCAAGCTGAATCAGACTATTATCATCCAAGCTGAATCACACTATCATCATCAAAGCAGAATCAGACTATTATCATCCAAGCTGAATCAGACTATCATCATCAAACAGAATCAGACTATTATCATCCAAGCTGAATCAGACTATTATCATCCAAGCTGAATCAGACTATCATCATCAAAGCAGAATCAGACTATTATCATCCAAGCTGAATCAGACTATCATCATCAAACAGAATCAGACTATTATCATCCAAGCAGAATCAGACTATTATCATCCAAGCTGAATCAGACTATCATCATCAAAGCAGAATCAGACTATTATCATCCAAGCTGAATCAGACTATCATCATCAAACAGAATCAGACTATTATCATCCAAGCTGAATCAGACTATCATCATCAAACAGAATCAGACTATTATCATCCAAGCTGAATCAGACTATTATCATCCAAGCTGAATCAGACTATCATCATCAAAGCAGAATCAGACTATTATCTTCCAAGCAGAATCAGAATATCATCATCAAACAGAATCAGACTATTATCATCCAAGCTGAATCAGACTATTATCATCCAAGCTGAATCAGACTATCATCATCCAAGCTGAATCAGACTATTATCATCCAAGCTGAATCAGACTATCATCATCCAAGCTGAATCAGACTATCACCATCCAAGCTGAATCAGACTATTATCATCAAACAGAATCAGACTATTATCATCCAAGCTGAATCAGACTATCATCATCAAACAGAATCAGACTATTATCATCCAAGCTGAATCAGACTATTATCATCCAAGCTGAATCAGACTATCATCATCAAAGCAGAATCAGACTATTATCATCCAAGCTGAATCAGACTATCATCATCAAACAGAATCAGACTATTATCATCCAAGCTGAATCAGACTATCATCATCAAACAGAATCAGACTATTATCATCCAAGCTGAATCAGACTATTATCATCCAAGCTGAATCAGACTATCATCATCAAAGCAGAATCAGACTATTATCTTCCAAGCAGAATCAGAATATCATCATCAAACAGAATCAGACTATTATCATCCAAGCTGAATCAGACTATTATCATCCAAGCTGAATCAGACTATCATCATCCAAGCTGAATCAGACTATTATCATCCAAGCTGAATCAGACTATCATCATCCAAGCTGAATCAGACTATCACCATCCAAGCTGAATCAGACTATTATCATCAAACAGAATCAGACTATTATCATCCAAGCTGAATCAGACTATTATCATCCAAGCTGAATCAGACTATTATCATCCAAGCTGAATCAGACTATCATCATCAAACAGAATCAGACTATTATCATCCAAGCTGAATCAGACTATTATCATTAAACAGAATCTGACTATTACCATCCAAGCTGAATCAGACTATTATCATCCAAGCTGAATCAGACTATCATCATCAAACAGAATCAGACTATTATCATCCAAGCTGAATCAGACTATTATCATGAAACAGAATCAGACTATTGTCATCCAAGCTGAATCAGACTATTATCATCCAAACAGAATCAGACTATTGTCATCCAAGCTGAATCAGACTATTATCATCCAAGCTGAATCAGACTATCATCATCAAAGCAGAATCAGACTATTATCATCCAAGCTGAATCAGACTATCATCATCAAACAGAATCAGACTATTATCATCCAAGCTGAATCAGACTATTATCATCCAAGCTGAATCAGACTATCATCATCAAAGCAGAATCAGACTATTATCATCCAAGCTGAATCAGACTATCATCATCAAACAGAATCAGACTATTATCATCCAAGCTGAATCAGACTATCATCATCAAAGCAGAATCAGACTATTATCATCCAAGCTGAATCAGACTATTATCATCCAAGCTGAATCAGACTATCATCATCAAAGCAGAATCAGACTATTATCATCCAAGCTGAATCAGACTATCATCATCAAACAGAATCAGACTATTATCATCCAAGCTGAATCAGACTATCATCATCAAACAGAATCAGACTATTATCATCCAAGCTGAATCAGACTATTATCATCCAAGCTGAATCGGACTATCATCATCAAACAGAATCAGACTATTATCATCCAAGCTGAATCAGACTATCATCATCAAACAGAATCAGAGTCAGAGGAAAACAAAGTGGTAATCTAAACATTTGAGTGAAAATTAAAATCATCATGTTACATCCCAAATGGCCCCCTATTCCCTACATAGTGCACTACTTTTGACCAAAGCCCTATGGACCCTGGTCAAAAGTAGAGCACAAAATAGGGAATAGGGTGCCATTTGGGACGTAACCCCATGTCTGTAGCCAGAACACAAACCAGATCAATAGTCATCAGTTCTCACATTTACATCTTACATCTATTTCAACCTCACAAACAAAGAAACTTTGCAAATGAACTGCACTGCACAGGGAACATGGTGCCATGTAGGACACAGACAGAGATAGATCAATAGAAGTGTTGTTGTTTACATTACTGTTAGTGTTCATTACCTTTCTAACAGTGTGTGCGTGTTTACAGAACTGTTCATTCTTTCTCAAAAAAGATTACAGATCAAAATTTGCCGTCTTGGCTAAATAAAAAAAATTGGCACACTTACAGACATTTTTATTCATGTGCGTTGTCGCTGCCCGATGAGTGTAGTGATATTTTTACTTCATTTCATTATTTGATTTTCAGACGGTCATATTCATCAGTGCTGAATGTCATCAGATCCTTCTATTTACCAACGTCTCTTTTGCAAAGGAGCCCCTGCTAAATTATAAACACACTCGAAAAACAATAACAATCCTATAATATCTGCTTGTTAAGATTTGAATCAGCCTCGATCTCAGTGTAAAACAGCATAAATGGATTGGTGTTGTGTACGATTTGTTGTTTGAGATTTATGGTGTCTATCACAGGAAGTGGCAGCTGTGGCCTTTCAGAGGGTGTTATGGCTAAATGTTATTCCCCACCAATCTGGCTGCCATTCGGTTAGAGATAAGATGCCTGATCAACAATACATCAGGGCATTAGATGTTATATTGTCCACTGGGGTGTTTCCTCACCTCTGGTGAACCCATCAAGATGTGGAGAGGAAGTTGCATTTCTACTTGATTTCATATGGATACAAAGGTGCTATCTAGAACCTAAACGGGTTCTTCAGCTGTCCCCTTTGAAGAACCCTTTTGGTTCCAGGTAGAACCCTTTTTAGGGTCTATGTAAAACCACTTCCATAGAGGGTTCTACATGGAAGCCAAAAGGGTTCAACCTGTAAGCAAAAAAGGCTATTTTTTTCTGAGTGTAGCCTACCTTAACAGCTGAAATGAACCATTCTCTAATGAACCATTGCCTATTTTTCTCCCCCTTTTCTCTCTTCCTCTTCCTTTCTGTCTTCCCATACTTCCTCTTCCTGTGTCTTCCCATACCTCCTCTTCCTTTCTGTCTTCCCATACCTCCTCTTCCTGTGTCTTCCCATACCTCCTCTTCCTGTGTCTTCCCACACCTCCTCTTCCTGTGTCTTCCCATACCTCCTCTTCCTTTCTGTCTTCCCATACCTCCTCTTCCTGTGTCTTCCCACACCTCCTCTTCCTGTGTCTTCCCATACCTCCTCTTCCTTTCTGTCTTCCCATACCTCCTCTTCCTGTGTCTTCCCATACCTCCTCTTCCTTTACCTCCCCTCCCACCACACTGTGTTCCTCTCTCCTTGTTAGTCTGAGAGAGTAAAGAGATGTGTGAGGGACATATTGCCTCTGGTGACAATACTCTATCACAGGTAACATTTTAGAAGCACTCGATGGTTGGGCTGCAGCCAAATCCACAGCCATCAATATACGTTTACATTTGAGTCATTTAGCAGGCGCTCTTATCCAGAACAACTTACATTTAGTGCATTCATCTTAAGATAACTAGGTGGGACAACCACATGTCACAGTCATCATAAGTATCGCTTTCCTCAAAGTAGCTATCAGCAAAGTCAGAGCTAGTAAGGGGAAGAAAAGTCAAGTGCGAGTGTTAGTTCACGAAAGGCATGTTTTTTTTAGGTGGGGGGGGCAAGAGACCTGAGGTGGCAGAACAAAGTGCCCATGTAGGGTTTGAGCATAGCCTGAAGGTAGGCAGGGGTAGTTGCTCTCGCTGCTCCATAGGCAAGTACAATCACACACAGACACACATTTCTCACTGCAGAAGCCAATGTAAGCATCCTGATACAAAAGACCAGTACAATCACACACAGATACACATTTCTCACTGCAGAAGCCAATGTAAGCATCCTGATACAAAAGGTCAGTAGAGCATCACACGTCTGTTGATGATGGAGTCACTCCAACACAATGACCTGTAAATACTAGAATAGAACTACTGAAGTACACCACTGATTTCTTCAGTCCTGAGTCAGACTAGGGCCAGGATTCAATCTGAGGCGTGTTGTAGAGCACTGTTGACAATGCAACTTTTAAAGGCAATGTATCCGGGTTTGTAAAGATCACATTCATAATCGCTGCAGATGTCGGCTTAATTGGAAATGACCTTTTAAATGCCAAATGCTCTGCAACGCACCTCGGATTGAATTCTGGCCTGGGTTGTATATCTTAAGACATAACAGGGTTTTGAATTATCTGATGAATTGGTACAGCTATGCATCAAGAAAGAAAAAGTCATTTTAATGTATCATTCATCTTGGTCTGGGTAAAGCCTCTTACACTCGCCATCCCTTTTTTTAAGTGGGTCATTTATCAAAGGGAGCAGGCATCGTTTCCTAACTGTATAATACATTATCAGAAGATGAATAGTGAATAAGGATTGTTAAGTATTTAACGGCGTCACATATGGCACCCTATTCCCTACTTAGTGCACTACTTTTGACCAGGGCCCATAGAGAATAGATGGAATAGAATGCCGTTTGAAACACACCCTCTGTGTTTGAAAACATGAGCAGCCAATAGAACTAACACATTGCTCAGTACGCAGTGGTGTGTGGAACTAACACACTGCTCGTTATAGCTTCATGAAGTGTGGGAGAGTGAGGGGAGTTTGTACAGTAATCTATCAGGGAAGAGAATATGTAATATGATGATAGTGAGGGGAGGGGAGTTTGTACAGTAATCTATCAGGGAAGAGAATATGTAATATGATGATAGTGAGGGGAGGGGAGTTTTACAGTAATCTATCAGGGAAGAGAATATGTAATATGATGATAGTGAGGGGAGGGGAGTTTTACAGTAATCTATCAGGGAAGAGAATATGTAATATGATGATAGTGAGGGGAGGGGAGTTTGTACAGTAATCTATCAGGGAAGAGAATATGTAATATGATGATAGTGAGGGGAGGGGAGTTTTACAGTAATCTATCAGGGAAGAGAATATGTAATATGATGATAGTGAGGGGAGGGGAGTTTGTACAGTAATCTATCAGGGAAGAGAATATGTAATATGATGATAGTGAGGGGAGGGGAGTTTTACAGTAATCTATCAGGGAAGAGAATATGTAATATGATGATAGTGAGGGGAGGGGAGTTTGTACAGTAATCTATCAGGGAAGAGAATATGTAATATAATGATAGTGAGGGGAGGGGAGTTTTACAGTAATCTATCAGGGAAGAGAATATGTAATATGATGATAGTGAGGGGAGGGGAGTTTGTACAGTAATCTATCAGGGAAGAGAATATGTAATATGATGATAGTGAGGGGAGGGGAGTTTTACAGTAATCTATCAGGGAAGAGAATATGTAATATGATGATAGTGAGGGGAGGGGAGTTTGTACAGTAATCTATCAGGGAAGAGAATATGTAATATGATGATAGTGAGGGGAGGGGAGTTTTACAGTAATCTATCAGGGAAGAGAATATGTAATATGATGATAGTGAGGGGAGGGGAGTTTGTACAGTAATCTATCAGGGAAGAGAATATGTAATATGATGATAGTGAGGGGAGGGGAGTTTTACAGTAATCTATCAGGGAAGAGAATATGTAATATGATGATAGTGAGGGGAGGGGAGTTTGTACAGTAATCTATCAGGGAAGAGAATATGTAATATAATGATAGTGAGGGGAGGGGAGTTTTACAGTAATCTATCAGGGAAGAGAATATGTAATATGCTGATAGTGAGGGGAGGGGAGTTTTACAGTAATCTATCAGGGAAGAGAATATGTAATATGATGATAGTGAGGGGAGGGGAGTTTTACAGTAATCTATCAGGGAAGAGAATATGTAATATGATGATAGTGAGGGGAGGGGAGTTTTACAGTAATCTATCAGGGAAGAGAATATGTAATATAATGATAGTGAGGGGAGGGGAGTTTTACAGTAATTTATCAGGGAAGAGAATATGTAATATAATGATAGTGAGGGGAGGGGAGTTTTACAGTAATCTATCAGGGAAGAGAATATGTAATATGATGATAGTGAGGGGAGGGGAGTTTTACAGTAATCTATCAGGGAAGAGAATATGTAATATGATGATAGTGAGGGGAGGGGAGTTTTTACAGTAATCTATCAGGGAAGAGAATATGTAATATGATGATAGTGAGGGGAGGGGAGTTTGTACAGTAATCTATCAGGGAAGAGAATATGTAATATGATGATAGTGAGGGGAGGGGAGTTTTACAGTAATCTATCAGGGAAGAGAATATGTAATATGATGATAGTGAGGGGAGGGGAGTTTTACAGTAATCTATCAGGGAAGAGAATATGTAATATGATGATAGTGAGGGGAGGGGAGTTTGTACAGTAATCTATCAGGGAAGAGAATATGTAATATGCTGATAGTGAGGGGAGGGGAGTTTTACAGTAATCTATCAGGGAAGAGAATATGTAATATGATGATAGTGAGGGGAGGGGAGTTTGTACAGTAATCTATCAGGGAAGAGAATATGTAATATGCTGATAGTGAGGGGAGGGGAGTTTTACAGTAATCTATCAGGGAAGAGAATATGTAATATGATGATAGTGAGGGGAGGGGAGTTTTACAGTAATCTATCAGGGAAGAGAATATGTAATATGATGATAGTGAGGGGAGGAGAGTTTGTACAGTAATCTATCAGGGAAGAGAATATGTAATATGATGATAGTGAGGGGAGGGGAGTTTTACAGTAATCTATCAGGGAAGAGAATATGTAATATGATGATAATGAGGGGAGGGGAGTTTTACAGTAATCTATCAGGGAAGAGAATATGTAATATGATGATAATGAGGGGAGGGGAGTTTTACAGTAATCTATCAGGGAAGAGAATATGTAATATGATGATAGTGAGGGGAGGGGAGTTTCACAGTAATCTATCAGGGAAGAGAATATGTAATATGATGATAGTGAGGGGAGGGGAGTTTTACAGTAATCTATCAGGGAAGAGAATATGTAATATGATGATAGTGAGGGGAGGGGAGTTTGTACAGTAATCTATCAGGGAAGAGAATATGTAATATGCTGATAGTGAGGGGAGGGGAGTTTTACAGTAATCTATCAGGAAGAGAATATGTAATATGATGATAGTGAGGGGAGGGGAGTTTGTACAGTAATCTATCAGGGAAGAGAATATGTAATATGCTGATAGTGAGGGGAGGGGAGTTTTACAGTAATCTATCAGGGAAGAGAATATGTAATATGATGATAGTGAGGGGAGGGGAGTTTTACAGTAATCTATCAGGGAAGAGAATATGTAATATGATGATAGTGAGGGGAGGGGAGTTTGTACAGTAATCTATCAGGGAAGAGAATATGTAATATGATGATAGTGAGGGGAGGGGAGTTTGTACAGTAATCTATCAGGGAAGAGAATATGTAATATGATGATAGTGAGGGGAGGGGAGTTTGTACAGTAATCTATCAGGGAAGAGAATATGTAATATGATGATAGTGAGGGGAGGGGAGTTTGTACAGTAATCTATCAGGGAAGAGAATATGTAATATGATGATAGTGAGGGGAGGGGAGTTTTACAGTAATCTAAGGAAGAGAATATGTAATATGATGATAGTGAGGGGAGGGGAGTTTGTACAGTAATCTATCAGGGAAGAGAATATGTAATATGATGATAGTGAGGGGAGGGGAGTTTTTACAGTAATCTATCAGGGAAGAGAATATGTAATATGATGATAGTGAGGGGAGGGGAGTTTTACAGTAATCTATCAGGGAAGAGAATATGTAATATGATGATAATGAGGGGAGGGGAGTTTTACAGTAATCTATCAGGGAAGAGAATATGTAATATGATGATAATGAGGGGAGGGGAGTTTTACAGTAATCTATCAGGGAAGAGAATATGTAATATGATGATAGTGAGGGGAGGGGAGTTTCACAGTAATCTATCAGGGAAGAGAATATGTAATATGATGATAGTGAGGGGAGGGGAGTTTTACAGTAATCTATCAGGGAAGAGAATATGTAATATGATGATAGTGAGGGGAGGGGAGTTTGTACAGTAATCTATCAGGGAAGAGAATATGTAATATGCTGATAGTGAGGGGAGGGGAGTTTTACAGTAATCTATCAGGAAGAGAATATGTAATATGATGATAGTGAGGGGAGGGGAGTTTGTACAGTAATCTATCAGGGAAGAGAATATGTAATATGCTGATAGTGAGGGGAGGGGAGTTTTACAGTAATCTATCAGGGAAGAGAATATGTAATATGATGATAGTGAGGGGAGGGGAGTTTTACAGTAATCTATCAGGGAAGAGAATATGTAATATGATGATAGTGAGGGGAGGGGAGTTTGTACAGTAATCTATCAGGGAAGAGAATATGTAATATGATGATAGTGAGGGGAGGGGAGTTTGTACAGTAATCTATCAGGGAAGAGAATATGTAATATGATGATAGTGAGGGGAGGGGAGTTTGTACAGTAATCTATCAGGGAAGAGAATATGTAATATGATGATAGTGAGGGGAGGGGAGTTTGTACAGTAATCTATCAGGGAAGAGAATATGTAATATGATGATAGTGAGGGGAGGGGAGTTTTACAGTAATCTAAGGAAGAGAATATGTAATATGATGATAGTGAGGGGAGGGGAGTTTGTACAGTAATCTATCAGGGAAGAGAATATGTAATATGATGATAGTGAGGGGAGGGGAGTTTTTACAGTAATCTATCAGGGAAGAGAATATGTAATATGATGATAGTGAGGGGAGGGGAGTTTTACAGTAATCTATCAGGGAAGAGAATATGTAATATGATGATAGTGAGGGGAGGGGAGTTTTACAGTAATCTAAGGAGGAGAATATGTAATATGATGATAGTGAGGGGAGGGGAGTTTTACAGTAATCTATAAGGGAAGAGAATATGTAATATGATGATAGTGAGGGGAGGGGAGTTTGTACAGTAATCTAAGGAGGAGAATATGTAATATGATGATAGTGAGGGGAGGGGAGTTTTTACAGTAATCTATCAGGGAAGAGAATATGTAATATGATGATAGTGAGGGGAGGGGAGTTTTTACAGTAATCTAAGGAGGAGAATATGTAATATGATGACAGAGTGAGGGGAGTTTTTACAGTAATCTATCGTTAAGAATATGTAATATGATGACAGACAAGCTATCAGAGCCCTGTTCTGACAGTATTGAATTAGAGGTGGAGAGAGGGAACGGGAGTAGGAGGGCGAGAGAGAGAGGTATGAAAGATTGTATGTGTGGTTCCATATCTCCAGAATCCAGCCCTACTTTGAGACCCATTTGGTTGTAATGCATTCAGCTAATGGCTATTTAGACAATATTGGTTCCTTATAGTGTCAGTGGTAGTGCTTTGCATCTCTAAATTAGTATTTCCCACAACCTAGCATGGGTATGGGAGACTTTGTATGGGTCCAAATTCCCTATAGGCCTGGGTCGGAAGTAGTGCACTATAAAGGGAATAGGGTGCCATTTGGGATTTAGCCTTGTAGCTTCACTGACTCTAGGTCCTGCTGCTACTGTAGAGTGATAGACATGTGTGCGTGTGTGCGTGTGTGTGTGTGTGTGTGTGTGTGTGTGTGTGTGTGTGTGTGTGTGTGTGTGTGTGTGTGTGTGTGTGTGTGTGTGAGAGAGAGAGAGAGAGAGAGAGAGAGAGTGAGCATGCTTGTCTGTGTCATGACAAACATATGGCTGTTATATCTTAAACTTGTTTCATGTTACTATTATGAAACACTCAGATAGCCCATTCCGTAGGGCTACATCCCAAATGGCACGCTATGTCCATTTGGGATGGGCCCATAGGATGACCTTTGGAACACATCCTCAATACACTAGAGAGGACAATAAAAGGTTTTGCAGGAAGATGAGAGAGCAAAGACAAAGGGTTAGTGTATATAATAGAGACTCTTCATCATGATACATTCCAGCTGGAAAAACACCATAGCACTAGAACCAGGAGAGAGACAGAATGGGCTAGTGTGTGTGTGTGTGGGTGGGGTGTGTGTGTGGGGGGGTAGGGGGGGGGTGATGGCCTGTGGATTTTAATAATACATCCCATCAGTAGCCATGAAAATCCCAATTTATAGGACTCCGCAGAAGAACACACACACACACTGGTGAGCCGAGATTTTCCCAAGGTGACTGCTAGTCTGGTTTGTCTCCTGGGCATGGGACAAGAGAGGACTTGGTGGGGCCTTCCCCTTTCAACATGCCGATTTATGAGGCTGATTGTTGGGGGGAGGAGAGTGGGACAGCAGGGGGATGTGGAGATCTCTAAAAATACCAGCTCATGAAGATATTCTCCTGCTGGGTGTGAGGATGTAACAGAGAAGCCCAGACCCAGCAGTCTAAACTCACATGCACCATCATCAGTACAGTTCACTGCTGTAGGCTGACTTACAACCTACAACTGTCTCTCTGGCAGGGAAGGATTTAGCAATAAATCGTTTGCTGCTCATGTGTGACTATGCGTTTTAATCAAATAGATGTTCGATATTGCAAGCAGCATTGCAGCATTGACCAGGTTTTCCTTGTCTGTCACTGATTGAATACTTGAAGAGCTGCTTTCACTGTATAAAAGCTGTGTTTCTACTTCTGCCAAAACTGTCTCATCATCCTGAATATTTTTATTCTGAGAAAATAGTCACATTTTGAAATGTGCTTATTTAGTGCAGTCGTTTAGAGGTACTACACAGGGAATACAGGGTGTGTGTGTGTGTGTGTGTGTGTGTGTGTGTGTGTGTGTGTGTGTATTTATGTTACCTTTATTTAAGCAGGGAGTCACCATTGAGACCAGGGTCTCTTTCACAAGGGATCCCTGCATATATAATTTCATAAGACAAATCAAATACTATATAAAACAAGTCATTAAAATACAGCACAACACAAATATTGAAGAAAAACAGTTACATTCCTCAGTATGAAGGTCCCCAATCAATATTTTCAATTGCCTGAGTGGCACCAGAACATTGTAATATATTTTGTACTTGGTTCCAGCAACGAGGGGCTTTAAAACTAACAGTGGATTTACCTAGTTCAGTGGAGACCCGAGGAACCTCAACAGTTCACCCCGTTCACAGGGTGGGTTATCTCATGTTTGTATATTTTAACAGTGAAGTTAGGTAAGTCGGAAGCTGGTGTGGTAGAGATTTGTAGGCGCTATGGAAGAGTGATATTGTAGGGCGCTATGGAAGGGCGCTATGGTAGGGCGCTATGGTAAGGCGCTATGGTAAGGCGCTATGGTAGGGCGTTATGGTAGGGTGCTATGGTAGGGCGTTATGGTAGGGCACCATCGTAGGGCGCTATGGTAAAGCGCTACGGTAGGGCGCTATGGTAGAGTGCTACGGTAGGGCACTATGGTAGGGCGCTATGGTAGGGCACTATGGTAGGGCGCTACGGTAGAGCACTACGGTAAAGCACTACGGTAGGGCGCTATGGTAGAGCGCTACGGTAGGGCACTGAGTTAAGGCGCTATGGTAGAGCTCTACGGTAGGGCGCTACGGTAGGGCGCTACGGTAGAGCACTACGGTAGGGCACTATGGTAGGGCGCTATGGTAAAGCGCTACGGTAGGGCGTTATGGTAGAGCACTATCGTAGAGCGCTACAGTAGGGCACTACGTTAGGGCGTTATGGTAGGGTGCTATGGTAGGGTGCTATGGTAGGGCGTTATGGTAGGGCACTATCGTAGAGCGCTATGGTAAAGCGCTACGGTAGGGCGCTATGGTAGAGCGCTACGGTAGGGCACTACGGTAGGGCGCTACGGTAGGGCACTACGGTAGGGCGTTATGGTAAGGTGCTATGGTAGGGCGCTATGGTAGGGCACTACGGTAGGGCACTATGGTAGGGCGCTACGGTAGAGCGCTACGGTAGAGCGCTACGGTAGGGCACTACGGTAGGGCGCTATGGTAAAGCGCTACGGTAAGGCATTATGGTAGGGCACTATCGTAGAGCGCTACAGTAGGGCACTACGTTAGGGCGTTATGGTAGGGTGCTATGGTAGGGTGCTATGGTAGGGCGTTATGGTAAAGCGCTACGGTAGGGTGCTATGGTAGGGCGCTACGGTAGGGCGCTACGGTAGAGCGCTATGGTAGGGCACTACGGTAGGGCGTTATGGTAGGGCGCTATGGTAGGGCGCTACGGTAGGGCGCTACGGTAGGGCGCTACGGTAGGGCGCTATGGCAGGGCACTACGGTAGGGCGTTATGGTAGGGTGCTATGGTAGGGCGCTACGGTAGGGCACTACGGTAGGGCGCTACGGTAGGGCGCTACGGTAGGGCGCTACGGTAGGGCGCTACGGTAGGGCATTATGGTAGGGCGCTACGGTAGGGCGCTACGGTAGTGCGCTATGGTAGGGTGCTATGGTATGAGTGTATGTTGCAGAAGGAGTAGATATCAGACTCCTTGATGACCGCTGAAGCTGGCAGCACTCTCTATAGGTCCTGTGTGTGTGCGTGCCTGTGTGTGTGCGTGTGTATAAGTGCCTATGTATGTTTGTGTGAGGGGAATAAAATGTGTATGTGTGTGTGAGGGGAATAAAATAGAACTGCATCTTCTGAGCCATATAATTTTCTGCATTGTTCCAACACAAGGGTCCGTCTCATAGTGTACACCCTCAGATAGAACCACTAATGGCATTTTTAATGCTAATGGCATTAACCATTAACCACTAATGGCAACTAACCATGGCATTTTTTTGCCTTTACCTCCCTTATCTCACATCATTTGCTCACATTGTATATAGTCTTTTTTTTTCTACTGTATTATTGACTGTATGTTGTTTACTCCATGTGTAACTCTGTGTTGTTGTATGTTGTCGAACTGCTTTGCTTTATCTTGGCCAGGTCGCAATTGTAAATGAGAACTTGTTCTCAACTTGCCTACCTGGTTAAATAAAGGTGAAATAAAATAAATAAATAAATAATGAGCACACACACACACACACACACACACACACACACACACACACACACACACACACACACACACACACACACACACACACACACACACACACACACACAGGGACAGTAATGAACCATAGCAGGACTCCCAGACAGCCCAGCTATTGATACACAAGCTGCACACGGACACAGCACTGGTTGGTCGCTGTATTCAGAAGGTGTACCACTACACTCCTGTATCAGAATCCTAATGAGATACCAGGGATGTGTCCACAAATGGCACCCTATTCCCATGTAGTGCACTACATTTGCCTATTTGACCAGAGCACGACCAGAGCCTATTTGACCAGAGCCCAAAGCTGTAGTCAAAAGTAGTGCACTTAATAACTAAATAGGGAATAGGGTGCCATTTGGCAGGCAACCAAGGAGTCAAAACACGGGCAGCAGATTTCACAGTGTCTGGTCTGATCCTGGCTGAACTAAACCTATTGTCATGGACGAGAAGGGAGACATACTGCCACTGCTTAATTTATAAATTGTGATGTGCCAGAACAAAAAGTGAGAGCGAGATGGGGGTGACCTGGGGTGCTCTGAGGTACCGGAACATTGTTAACCTATAGGGTCTGGGAAAATATGACAGTCTATAAACACAGTCCATACAATTCTACATAATTTTACAAGACTGGAGACTTAGCAGAATCTTTTTAATACCGCACAAAAGATGGAAATGACAGGCTACTTTGACAAACTGAGAATCTGAGATCAATAAAACAAATATTATCTTGAAACCATCAGTAGCCCAGGCCTGAGTGTGTGGAGACACTGTACAATATGAGGAGGAAATTAGAGTCCTAAAAAAGCTTTCCAGTTTCACTGACTGCTGCGTGCTGCTCACTGATAGATTTGCCGTGCTTTCCTGACACCTTGTGCTTAAGATACACACAATTCACAGCTAGGCTATTTTTTAAGGGAGCTATTGATCCTATGTGGCTATATTACAGGCCTAATCCTGGTGTAGTATTCGGAATTCTTTAATTTCTTTCTGAACAGACAGCAGTAGGCCTAATTCAATAACTTTGGCAAATGTATTTCAATTTAGCAGAGGTGCTGCAGCACAGATCCCACGGCTATGACTCTATAAGGAAATAAATGATGAAGTGCTACGCTGGAGAGATCAGAGTTGCAGTTAATTATGCATTGATGTCAATGGATGATTTGTGAGAAAGTTTGAATTGAGCAGAGCAGAAGTAGCAATACCAGGGGTTGGAACCAACATTATTTTCCAATAGTTTCGTTCTGAACAGAACCACATTTTGGGGGGTTCCGTTCCAGTATTCCCGACCAGCATAATAATGTTCTGAACTTGTACGAAAGACAAAAGTACCGGTTCATACTGTTCCTTTCTGTTCCCTTTTTAACTTGTGAAATCAAAATTTTTACATTTAGCTCAATAAATAACTCCAGCAATCAGTGCAGATACAGCAGCTTTCTATGGACCGGGAAAGCTAGTTTACATGCTAGTGTTGGGCGAGATGCAACTGCCATTTTGTGGGGTGGGGAGAAAGTGAGGGAGGGAGGAGGCTTGAAGCGCTGGGCATCATGACATGACGTGCATGATGTGTTTAGGAAATAAGTAGGCCTGTCATTACTTCACTGAATTACAGTGCTAGCTAGATATCTAGGTACGGAGGAATGGCTAATATGGAGGAACTTTGAACGTCAAAGAGTTGGCTCAACGCTGAGGCTAGCTCAACGCTCTGGACTAGAGCTAGCTAACAAGCTTGTCTTACCTTACCTTTTTTGTTGATAAAAAAAAAAAATTGAAACGTGATAACTATAGTATCCTTAACTAGCCTAGAAAACTAGCTGGCAGGTAGACACTGGAAGGAGAAGTTTCTGAGTGACAGATGGCATTTTTTGTGGGACTGAAAAAAAAATCAGGAATGTAAAAGAACGCTTTTCCCGCATTCTCACTCTTTTAAAATAATTGTTCTGTTCCAAAACACTAGAGATCACTTTCGTTCATGGTTCTGTTTCTGTTCCTCAAAATCTTTTGCTATTTTACAGTTTTCAGTTCTGTTCCCAGATCCGGTTCCAACTTCTGAGCAATATGCTTGGAAGTGGAGCTGTCACAAACCTCAATGTAAACATAACTGGAGACAGCCTTTGTTTGCTAGCAAAGAACAGTGTGCAGGTAATAATGGTAAAGCTAGCTAGCTAAGGTTGTTTACAGTTAGTTAGCAATCCCCCCTACACTCTGCAGCAGTGCCAGGCCAAACACCTGTCTCCAAAAATGACGAGGTGTCTCCAGTTGTGTTAATATTTAGCAATTGTGACACACTTTTATGCATATTCACTTTCCATGAGTATAGGTATCTGCGAAGGTCTCTATGAATACCGTATTCACTTTCATAACGTTTTGAAGGGTTATGCACCTGCAGGCATGGATCCAGTCCAGAAATATTTCTGTTTTTCTTTTCCCTGATAGTTCATTGATTGATTCACGTCACTGATTGGCCAGAGAGTTATTCACCCGGTGTCAGGTCTGAATCAGTCCCTGATCTCCCCTGTAACTATTCCCCAGGTCATTGCTGAACATGAGAATGTGTTCTCAGTCAACTTACCTGGTAAAATAAGGGTTAAATAAAATAAAGAATTGAAGGAGCGAATGAAAACTAGATATGTTCCGGCCGTCCAGGACCGAAGTTGAACAGCCCTACTGTATCAGACTGTTACATAATCTAATGACTACTCCTCTGTCCTGTGTAAGTCATTGATACTCTGTCACTCATTACATTACAGCACTACCATTTCTATTACTAGGGTTTCTTTCCAAATATTCCTTCATACCTTTGAAAAAGCAATATCATCAGGCTATCAGACATGCTTGGTAAATTGACTCCGGGTGAAGTTTCCTCAATGTACAGATCCAGCATTAGCGTCCACTCCTCCAATCATAACCTTAAGCATTAGTGGAGAAAATCCTGACCCAAGATCAGAGTCTAGAGACAACTTCACCCAATTACGCTAAATTGTACAGTCGGCTATTTTGTAAATGGAGAATTTAAAGACAAAGCCTGGGCGTCATGGTAACCCCAGTCCCCAGCAAAGAGCACAATGACCTTTGCCAGCCTGCAGTGGAACAGAGAAAGAGAGAGGGAGAGAGGCAGAGATGGGGAGGGATAGAGGGAGAGAGAAAGAGAGGGAGAGATGGGGAGGGATAGAGGGAGAGAGAAAGAGAGGGAGAGATGGGGAGGGAGAGAGGGAGAAAGGGGGAGGGACAGATAGAGAGGGTGGGAAATAGCGAGGCAGTGGAATAGAGCATGGAGCTTTTTCAATTCCACCCCTCTAATATACTCTTAGAAAAAAGGGTTCCAAAAGGAGAACCCTTTTGGGTTCCATGTAGAACCCTCTGGGGATAGGGTTCTACATGGAACCCAATAGGGTTCTAATTGGAACCAAAAGGGTTCTACCAGGAACCAAAAAGGGTTCTTCAAAGGGTTCTCCTGTGGGGACCACCAAAGAACCCTTTCAGGTTTCTAAGACTGTAGGATTAAAAATTCAGAATTTATTTTCAACTCTGTTTTAGATTTATCCATCATCTGAAGCTTGTTGTTTATTCTAATGCTGTCTGTTGTGGTGTTGGTGGTTCAATACCTAGTTGCTCAGTTTGGAAGGGGGATGTTTTGGTAAACCATAGCAGTTCCAGACTAACAAGAGACTTGAATTTAGCCACAATCTTTTAGTCCCAACATTTCCATTGTCTTTGAACCAGTAAAACTGTGCATTATACACTGCTCAAAAAAATAAAGGGACACTTAAACAACACAATGTAACTCCAAGTCAATCACACTTCTGTGAAATCAAACTGTCCACTTAGGAAGCAACACTGATTGACAATAAATTTCACATGCTGTTGTGCAAATGGAATAGACAACAGGTGGAAATTATAGGCAATTAGCAAGACACCCCCAATAAAGGAGTGGTTCTGCAGGTGGTGACCACAGACCACTTCTCAGTTCCTATGCTTCCTGGCTGATGTTTTGGTCACTTTTGAATGCTGGCGGTGCTTTCACTCTAGTGGTAGCATGAGACGGAGTCTACAACCCACACAAGTGGCTCAGGTAGTGCAGCTCATCCAGGATGGCACATCAATGCGAGCTGTGGCAGAAGGTTTGCTGTGTCTGTCAGCGTAGTGTCCAGAGCATGGAGGCGCTACCAGGAGACAGGCCAGTACATTACGAGACGTGGAGGAGGCCGTAGGAGGGCAACAACCCAGCAGCAGGACCGCTACCTCCGCCTTTGTGCAAGGAGGAGCAGAAGGAGCACTGCCAGAGCCCTGCAAAATGACCTCCAGCAGGCCACAAATGTGCACGTGTCTGCTCAAACGGTCAGAATCAAACTCCATGAGGGTGGTATGAGGGCCCGACGTCCACAGGTGGGGGTTGTGCTTACAGCCCAACACCGTGCAGGACGTTTGGCATTTGCCAGAGAACACCAAGATTGGCAAATTTGCCACTGGCGCCCTGTGCTCTTCACAGATGAAAGCAGGTTCACACTGAGCACATGTGACAGACGTGACAGAGTCTGGAGACACCGTGGAGAACGTTCTGCTGCCTGCAACATCCTCCAGCATGACCGGTTTGGCGGTGGGTCAGTCATGGTGTGGGGTGGCATTTCTTTGGGGGGCCGCACAGCCCTCCATGTGCTCGCCAGAGGTAGCCTGACTGCCATTAGGTACAGAGATGAGATCTTCAGACCCCTTGTGAGACCATATGCTGGTACGGTTGGCCCTGGGTTCCTCCTAATGCAAGACAATGCTAGACCTCATGTGGCTGGAGTGTGTCAGCAGTTCCTGCAAGAGGAAGGCATTGATGCTATGGACTGGCCCGCCCGTTCCCCAGACCTGAATCCAATTGAGCACATCTGGGACATCATGTCTCGCTCCATCCACCAACGCCACGTTGCACCACAGACTGTCCAGGAGTTGGCGGATGCTTTAGTCCAGGTCTGGGAGGAGATCCCTCAGGAGATCATCCGCCACCTCATCAGGAGCATGCCCAGGCGTTGTAGGGAGGTCATACAGGCACGTGGAGGCCACACACACTACTGAGCCTCATTCTGACTTGTTTTAAGGAATCAAAGTTGGATCAGCCTATAGTGTGGTTTTCCACTTTAATTTTGAGTGTGACTCCAAATCCAGACCTCCATGGGTTGATAAATTGGATTTCCATTGATTATTTTTGTGTGATTTTGTTGTCAGCACATTCAACTATGTAAAGAAAAAAGTATTTAATAAGATGATTTCATTCATTCAGATCTAGGATGTGTTATTTTATTGTTCCCTTTATTTTTTTGAGCAGTGTCCTTATTTTATAATACTTGTACCTAATACCTTATTGACTGTTTAAAGTATTTTGAGAGGAATTAATAGAAAATGAAATGTGGAACAAAACTGAACGAAGTGGGTAATAGGGTCATTAGAAATGGCAATAGGACATTTTCAAGACACTTCTTTATCATTAAGGTGAAATGTTCATGGCTGATGTCCGAATCCTCCTGCTCAGACTTATTGAGAGAAAGACTATTCATCTTTCCCAGTAGAGCGCTGTTTAACCTTGAGCTCTGCCCACAGAGATGTGTTATTTAAACCCACGACATTGTAATAAGTCACTTGAATTTTAAGCACATGGATAGGGGGAGAAAGAGAGGGTAGAGTAGGGAGAGAGTTGGGAGTGTAGATCAAAAGACAGAGTGGGGAGAGGGTGTGGAGTATCTGGGCAGCATGTAGCCAAGCGGCTAGGAGCGTTGGGCCAGTAGCCGAAAGGTCTCTGGTTTGAATCCGGCTAGGTGAAAATATGCTGATGTGCCTTTGAGCAAGGCATTTAACCCTAATTGCTCCTTTAAGCTGCTCTGGATAAGAACATCTGTGGAATTAGTTAAAATGAGTAGAGACAGAGTGTGTGAAGTACTGGGAGTGGCACAGAGGAAGAGATAGTGATGGAGGGACATAGACAGGATAAAGTGTGTGAGACTGAGGAGGGGAGGGCAACACACCTCACACTACACTTGAATACAATCAGTTGATTGTGGCACTGCGACAAGTGAGCTTAGCTTACTATATAACATTAGTGCCTATGCTGTTGCGATGCAAGCAGTGATAACGGAATAAGAGTGCTGTGGGGGGTTGTGGAAGAATTGATTTATCCAATATAACTTCTAAAAGCTCTCTCTATCTGAGCCTAATGAGCAGAAACATCCATTTGGGGCAGAGAGACTTGTGTACGCATGTACGTCTGTGCATGTCTCCACACACAAATGCATACAAGGGGCGGCAGGGTAGCTTAATGGTTAGAGCGTTGGGCTAGTAACCGAAAGGTTGCAAGTTTGAATCCCCAAGCTGACAATGTACAAATGTCGTTCTGCCCCAGAACAAGGCAGTTAACCCACTGTTCCTAGGCTGTCATTGAAAATAAGAATTTGTTCTTAACTGACTTGTCTATGTAACTGATGTGAAATGGCTAGTTAGTTAGCAGTGGTGTGTGCTAATAGCATTTCAATCAGTGATGTCACTCGCTCTGAGACTTGAAGTAGGGTTTCCCTTTGCGTTGCAAGGGACGTGGCTTTTGTGGCGCGATGGGTAACGATGCTTCGTGGGGTGTCAGTTGTTGATGTGTGCAAGGGTCCCTGGTTCGAGCCCGGGTTGGGGCAAAGAGAGGGACGGAACCTACACTGTTACACCTAGTTAAGTAAAATAAAAACAAAGCTTGCTCTCCCTTTGGAAAATCAGACCATAACTCTATCCTCCTGCTTACAAGCAAAAACTCAAAGAGGAAGTACCAGTGACACGCTCAATATGGAAGTGGTCAGATGAAGGGGATGCTAAGCTACAGCACTGTGTCACTAGTACAGACTGGAATATGTTCCGGGATTCATCTGATAACATTGAGCATTAATAAGTGCATTGATGACATCGTCCCCACCGTGACCATATGTACTGTGCCTTCGGAAAGTATCTTTGCTTTGACCCCTTGACTTTTTCCACATTTTGTTGTTACAGCCTTATTCCAAGATGTATTAAATATTTTTTTTCATCAATCTACGCACAATACCCCATAATGACAAAGCAAAGATTTTTTTGCTAATTTATTTAAAATAAAAATCACATTTACATAAGTATTCAGATAATTTACTCAGTACTTTGTTGAAGCCCCTTTTGCAGCATTTACAGCCTCGAGTCTTCTTGAGTATGACGCTACAAGCTTGGCACACCTGTATTTAGGGAGTTTCTCCCATTCTTGGATGGGGAGCATTGCTGTACAGCTATTTTCAGGTCTCTTTTTCAAGTCGAACCTCTGGCTGGGCCACTCAAGGACATTCAGAGACTTGTCCCGAAGTCAGATGAAGCACTACAAGAACAAACTGAAAACGTCACTGAAGAAGTGCAAAATCACTTCTGGTCCCGTGTGGCTCAGTTGGTAGAGCATGGTGTTTGCAACGCCAGGGTTGTGGGTTCGATTCCAACAGGGGACCAGTATGGAAAGAAATGTATGAAATGTATGCATTCACTACTGTAAGTTGCTCTGGATAAGAGTGTCTGCTAAATGACTAAAATGTAAAATCAAACCCCAGAATGTAAAATCAAACCCCAGCTCTGCCAGAGAGGTGTACACAGGTGGGAGGAGGAGAGGAGAACAAAGAAACAGCTCAGGAGACATACAACCATGCCTGCCCCTGCCAACACAGACTGCATATACCCCACCTGCAATACAGTTTGTGGATCTCGGATTGGACTCTGCAGTCACCAAAGAATTCATTGTTAACTCAGAAGTGGAAGTCATCATTGGATACGATGGACTAACGTAACGTGGGTGCAGAGGTTCGCTTTCACATGAACAATACACTGTCATCGCCTGACTGGCAATTTGAACTATGAAAAAGTCTTAAGCGATTGTAAAAAAAAACAAAACAAAGGTTACATTACCATGGCAATAGTAACATGAATTGTACAAAGAAGGCACACATGACTTACCTTCTACAGTAGACACAACAGTCTTTATGACGATCTCTGAAAGATGCTCGTTGAAAAACTTTGGAAGGTCATCTTTAGCAGATCATACCCAAAGTATATTGCAGCAGAAAAACACAGGCTACCACTGGTGGCAGTCCCATCTGAAAGATTAAGAGGAAAAACATAAAGACGAACCACTTTAATGCAGAGCCCTCTGGGTACAAGCAATCACATTAGAATGCAAAGGCTATTACAAAGTGAAGCTTCCTCAAGCTCTAGGTTATATACATTGCCTTAATTAAGTATGCTTTCATCACTTCAGTGTCACAATTATGTAAATGATTTATGTCACAAACAGGAAGTGTGTGGTTAGCTTCAGGGTTGGGTAGTAATGGATTACATGTAACAGGGATGACCTAAACCAGGTATGCAGGCCTGTACCTCGGTTTGCTACATTGGTGTCAGAAGTGAGATGGCGGCCGTGTGGCCATCAGAACACACGGCCGGATGTGCCTTCCCATTCAGAGGGAGCAGTGTAGCAGTGCTCTCTTGAGCTATTGTAGGATCGCTAGCTAAAGCAAAACGGTTTGATGAATCAAACACTTCTTTCTGTGTCCTAACACTCCTCAGAACGAAGGGTGTTTGAAAATAATAACTATCCACTATCATTCATGCCCCCTTCTTCTAACAATTGCCTTCAGAAAGAATTGTAATCACCAGAATCACCAGAATCTCCAAATCGTTTGTTAAATATTACAGCTCTCCGTGCATGTCTGTGAACATGTTTAAAGACTGGATGGGACATTCATGTTTTTTGTGTAGGTTATTTATTTTCCCTGGTGCTAAACTGATGGGATCTCATCAGACATAAAACTGTAATTGCACCTTTACCAAAATTAAAGTTGAATTTCCCTGCAATCTGATTAAAAAATCCAGCACTAGTGAAAAGAGGGAGAAATTATTGAGGCAAGTAGTCTCCAACACACATATACACACACACACACACACTGTTCCAAGCAGCCTGAAAAATCCCCATTCATTAGCAGTCTGTCTGTCTGCTAATATGATTCAACTACTGTATACCTTGGGAACCTTCATTATTAATGTCACCTGAGTCTGTCTGCTAATATGATTCCAGGCAGATCATGCGTGATGCTTAGCTGACGGATTCATAATCAGTTAGAAGTGTGTTTCAAACCACCCCAGAACAAACCACCTGAAATTGGATTTGAAAGCAGGTAATTGTTCTCTTATAATTATGAGTTCACAGATTCATCTGTTCATCAAGGAATGAGGCTATGAGGAGTTAGTAGGAGGAGAGGACTCTATCTCAACCTTTCCATCTCTTTGCTAGAGCTTTCAGGAGTTTAGGTCCATGTTGTTGTTAAAAGCACTTTGGGAAAAACAGAGAGACATTTTCCCCAGAGACACACTCCGGTAAGTGTGGATCCAACCTCATTGACTGGCATTGCGCTGATGTTGACCAATAAACTATAGGGAAACTAAAGGTCTGGTCAATAGTAATGAACTCTCTGTAAATGTTGAATGATTCAAAGTAAAATAATGCCCTCTGTGTCCTCCATGCTTCAAAATGTTGCTCTGGTTTACACTATTGATTTGATAGGATTTGATAACAGTAGTAGGCAACACTTCAAAGGCATAACATCAATACAATCAGAAGACAATTACCACCCATATAGGGCATTTATACTAGACAAACTGTGGATATGGTGTACAACTACTAAACAGACTGTGGATAGGGTGTACAACTATTAGACAAACTGTGGATATGGTATACAATTACTAGACAGACTGTGGATAGGGTATACAACTACTAGACAGACTGTGGATAGGGTGTACAACTACTAGACAGACTGTGGATAGGGTATACAACTACTAGACAGACTGTGGATAGGGTGTACAACTACTAGACAAACTGTGGATAGGGTGTACAACTACTAGACAAACTGTGGATAGGGTATACAACTACTAGACAGACTGTGGATAGGGTATACAACTACTAGACAGACTGTGGATAGGGTGTACAACTACTAGACAGACTGTGGATAGGGTGTACAACTACTAGACAGACTGTGGATAGGGTATACAACTACTAGACATACTGTGGATAGGGTGTACAACTACTAGACAGACTGTGGATAGGGTGTACAACTACTAGACAGACTGTGGATAGGGTGTACAACTACTAGACAGACTGTGGATAGGGTATACAACTACTAGACATACTGTGGATAGGGTGTACAACTACTAGACAGACTGTGGATAGGGTGTACAACTACTAGACAGACTGTGGATAGGGTATACAACTACTAGACAGACTGTGGATAGGATATACAACTACTAGACAGACTGTGGATAGGGTATACAACTACTAGACATACTGTGGATAGGGTGTACAACTACTAGACAGACTGTGGATAGGGTATACAACTACTAGACAGACTGTGGATAGGGTATACAACTACTAGACAGACTGTGGATAGGGTATACAACTACTAGACAGACTGTGGATAGGGTATACAACTACTAAACAGACTGTGGATAGGGTGTACAACTACTAGACAGACTGTGGATAGGGTGTACAACTACTAGACAGACTGTGGATAGGGTATACAACTACTAGACAGACTGTGGATAGGGTATACAACTACTAGACAGACTGTGGATAGGGTATACAACTACTAGACAGACTGTGGATAGGGTATACAACTACTAGACAGACTGTGGATAGGGTATACAACTACTAGACAGACTGTGGATAGGGTATACAACTACTAGACAGACTGTGGATAGGGTGTACAACTACTAGACAGACTGTGGATAGGGTGTAAAACTACTAGACAGACTGTGGATAGGGTATACAACTACTAGACAGACTGTGGATAGGGTATACAACTACTAAACAGACTGTGGATAGGGTGTACAACTACTAGACAGACTGTGGATAGGGTATACAACTACTAAACAGACTGTGGATAGGGTATACAACTACTAGACAGACTGTGGATAGGGTGTACAACTACTAGACATACTGTGGATAGGGTATACAACTACTAGACAGACTGTGGATAGGGTGTACAACTACTAGACAGACTGTGGATAGGGTGTACAACTACTAGACATACTGTGGATAGGGTATACAACTACTAGACAGACTGTGGATAGGGTATACAACTACTAGATAGACTGTGGATAGGGTGTACAACTACTAGACAGACTGTGGATAGGGTGTACAACTACTAGACAGACTGTGGATAGGGTGTACAACTACTAGACAGACTGTGGATAGGATATACAACTACTAGACAGACTGTGGATAGGGTGTACAACTACTAGACAGACTGTGGATAGGGTGTACAACTACTAGACAGACTGTGGATAGGGTGTACAACTACTAGACAGACTGTGGATAGGGTGTACAACTACTAGACAGACTGTGGATAGGGTATACAACTACTAGATAGACTGTGGATAGGGTATACAACTACTAGACAGACTGTGGATAGGATATACAACTACTAGACAGACTGTGGATAGGGTGTACAACTACTAGACAGACTGTGGATAGGGTATACAACTACTAGACAGACTGTGGATAGGGTATACAACTACTAGACAGACTGTGGATAGGGTATACAACTACTAGACAGACTGTGGATAGGATATACAACTACTAGACAGACTGTGGATAGGGTGTACAACTACTAGACAGACTGTGGATAGGGTATACAACTACTAGACAGACTGTGGATAGGGTATACAACTACTAGACAGACTGTGGATAGGGTATACAACTACTAGACAGACTGTGGATAGGATATACAACTACTAGATAGACTGTGGATAGGGTATACAACTACTAGACAGACTGTGGATAGGATATACAACTACTAGACAGACTGTGGATAGGGTATACAACTACTAGACGGACTGTGGATAGGGTATACAACTACTAGACAGACTGTGGATAGGGTATACAACTACTAGATAGACTGTGGATAGGGTATACAACTACTAGACAGACTGTGGATAGGATATACAACTACTAGACAGACTGTGGATAGGGTGTACAACTACTAGACAGACTGTGGATAGGGTATACAACTACTAGACAGACTGTGGATAGGGTGTACAACTACTAGACATACTGTGGATATGGTGTACAACTACTAGACAGACTGTGGATAGGGTATACAACTACTAGACAGACTGTGGATAGGGTATACAACTACTAAACAGACTGTGGATAGGGTATACAACTACTAGACAGACTGTGGATAGGGTATACAACTACTAGACAGACTGTGGATAGGGTATACAACTACTAGACAGACTGTGGATAGGGTGTAAAACTACTAGACAGACTGTGGATAGGGTATACAACTACTAGACAGACTGTGGATAGGATATACAACTACTAGACAGACTGTGGATAGGGTGTAAAACTACTAGACAGACTGTGGATAGGGTATACAACTACTAGACAGACTGTGGATAGGATATACAACTACTAGACAGACTGTGGATAGGGTATACAACTACTAGACAAACTGTGGATAGGGTATACAACTACTAGACAGACTGTGTATAGGGTATACAACTACTAGACAGACTGTGGATAGGATATACAACTACTAAACAGACTGTGGATAGGATATACAACTACTAGACAGACTGTGGATAGGGTATACAACTACTAGACAAACTGTGGATAGGGTATACAACTACTAGACAGACTGTGGATAGGGTATACAACTACTAGACAGACTGTGGATAGGGTATACAACTACTAGACAGACTGTGGATAGGATATACAACTACTAGACAGACTGTGGATAGGGTATACAACTACTAGACAGACTGTGGATAGGATATACAACTACTAAACAGACTGTGGATAGGATATACAACTACTAGACAGACTGTGGATAGGGTATACAACTACTAGACAAACTGTGGATAGGGTATACAACTACTAGACAGACTGTGGATAGGGTATACAACTACTAGACAGACTGTGGATAGGGTATACAACTACTAGACAGACTGTGGATAGGGTGTAAAACTACTAGACAGACTGTGGATAGGGTATACAACTACTAGACAGACTGTGGATAGGATATACAACTACTAGACAGACTGTGGATAGGGTGTAAAACTACTAGACAGACTGTGGATAGGGTATACAACTACTAGACAGACTGTGGATAGGATATACAACTACTAGACAGACTGTGGATAGGGTATACAACTACTAGACAAACTGTGGATAGGGTATACAACTACTAGACAGACTGTGTATAGGGTATACAACTACTAGACAGACTGTGGATAGGATATACAACTACTAAACAGACTGTGGATAGGATATACAACTACTAGACAGACTGTGGATAGGGTATACAACTACTAGACAAACTGTGGATAGGGTATACAACTACTAGACAGACTGTGGATAGGGTATACAACTACTAGACAGACTGTGGATAGGGTATACAACTACTAGACAGACTGTGGATAGGATATACAACTACTAGACAGACTGTGGATAGGGTATACAACTACTAGACAGACTGTGGATAGGATATACAACTACTAAACAGACTGTGGATAGGATATACAACTACTAGACAGACTGTGGATAGGGTATACAACTACTAGACAAACTGTGGATAGGGTATACAACTACTAGACAGACTGTGGATAGGGTATACAACTACTAGACAGACTGTGGATAGGGTATACAACTACTAGACAGACTGTGGATAGGGTATACAACTACTAAACAGACTGTGGATAGGGTGTACAACTACTAAACAGACTGTGGATAGGGTATACAACTACTAGACAGACTGTGGATAGGGTATACAACTACTAAACAGACTGTGGATAGGGTGTACAACTACTAAACAGACTGTGGATAGGATATACAACTACTAGACAGACTGTGGATAGGGTATACAACTACTAGACAAACTGTGGATAGGGTATACAACTACTAGACAGACTGTGGATAGGGTATACAACTACTAGACAGACTGTGGATAGGGTATACAACTACTAGACAGACTGTGGATAGGGTATACAACTACTAAACAGACTGTGGATAGGGTGTACAACTACTAAACAGACTGTGGATAGGATATACAACTACTAAACAGACTGTGGATAGGATATACAACTACTAGACAGACTGTGGATAGGGTATACAACTACTAGACAGACTGTGGATAGGGTGTACAACTACTAGACAGACTGTGGATAGGGTATACAACTACTAGACAGACTGTGGATAGGGTATACAACTACTAGACAGACTGTGGATAGGATATACAACTACTAGACAGACTGTGGATAGGGTGTACAACTACTAGACAGACTGTGGATAGGGTATACAACTACTAGACAGACTGTGGATAGGATATACAACTACTAGACAGACTGTGGATAGGGTATACAACTACTAGACAGACTGTGGATAGGGTATACAACTACTAGACAGACTGTGGATAGGGTATACAACTACTAGACAGACTGTGGATGACATGAGCACCACACCACTGCTGGAATAAAAACAGGGAAGAGAGACAAAGAACCTGTAACCCAGGTCTCCCCTTGGCCAAGCCAACATCTTAACTGTTTTAAACTGAGAGTAAGTGATATGACGTTGCCACGAGCAGCACCGCAGATGTTGCAGATGAGCGCGATGCAAGACGATCCACTCACAGAGTATCTGTTCATGTGCACAGGTGTGTTTCAATCTGCTCCACCGTCATAGTTGCAGGACCAAATCGGCAGAGAAGTTTAGTCTCAAACTTCAATGCTCTTCGTTGTTGCGGAAATTGGCCTGATTTTGCTGTTACCTTCATGCATTGTTAACTCCACCTTTAACCAAGAGGGCATCCTCAAGGCCTGAGGCTGACCTTGGCCTTTACATGCCTCAGCCAGGGCTATCTGATTACAAGAGTGTGATTGCAAATCCCCTTTTGCTACACATGCACAAAGTGAACAGCAGCACATATAATAGGTCTGAAGTAGGATTCAACCACCACAGCCTAACATGGCCTACAGCCTAGCACATCCTAACACAGCCTGTTAGCTCAGCCTAACAACCTATAGCACAGCCTAGCACAGGCAACAGAGCATATACCAAAGCCATGAACACTGATTGGGCCCCCACCTCTCAATTAACTGATTTCCAGTCTGTTTGGCCCAATTAAAGCATGCCCAGTCAGCCAGAAAATGAAGAACTCCAAACAAGGTTCAGCCTTTTTAGTTGAATTTTGTTTAAGTATGACTTTGGTTAGTTGCAAATACACATAGGTGTCTGGTGGAATGCTCTTACAGCAGTCCCAGCACTGTCCCTCGCCTAACAGCAGTCCCTCGCCTAACTGCAGTCCCTCGCCTAACGTCAGTCCCTCGCCTAACAGCAATCCCTCGCCTAACAGCAGTCCCTCATCTAACAGCAGTCCCTCGCCTAACGTCAGTCCCTCGCCTAACGTCAGTCCCTCGCCTAACAGCAATCCCTCGCCTAACAGCAGTCCCTCGTCTAACAGCAGTCCCTCGCCTAACAGCAGTCCCTCGCCTAACGTCAGTCCCTCGACGAACAGCAGCCCCTCGCCTAACAGCAGCCCCTCGCCTAACAGCAGCCCCTCATCTAACAGCAGTCCCTCACCTAACAGCAGTCCCTCACCTAACTGCAGTCCCTCATCTAACTGCAGTCCCTAGCCTAACTGCAGTCCCTCACCTAACTGCAGTCCCTCGCCTAACAGCAGTCCCTCACCTAACTGCAGTCCCTAGCCTAACTGCAGGTCCTCGCCTAACAGCAGTCCCTCGCCTAACAGCAGTCCCTCACCTAACAGCATACCCTCACCTAACTGCAGTCCCTCATCTAACAGCATTCCCTCACCTAACTGCAGTCCCTCGCCTAACAGCAGTCCCTCACCTAACTGCAGTTCCTAGCCTAACTGCAGTCCCTCGCCTAAGAGCAGTCCCTCGGCTAACTGCAGTCCCTCGCCTAACAGCAGTCCCTCACCTAACTGCAGTCCCTCAGCTAATTTCAGTCCCTCGCCTAACAGCAGTCCCTCGCCTAACAGCTGTCCCTCACCTAACTGCAGTCCCTCACCTAACTGCAGTCCCTCATCTAACAGCATTCCCTCACCTAACTGCAGTCCCTCGCCTAACAGCAGTCCCTCACCTAACTGCAGTTCCTAGCCTAACTGCAGTCCCTTGCCTAAGAGCAGTCCCTCGGCTAACTGCAGTCCCTCGCCTAACAGCAGTCCCTCACCTAACTGCAGTCCCTCATCTAACAGCAGTCCCTCACCTAACAGCAGTCCCTCACCTAACTACAGTCTCTTGTCTAACAGCAGACCCTCACCTATCTGTAGTCCTTCACCTAACAGCAGTCCCTCACCTAACAGCAGTCCCTCGCCTAACAGCAGACCCTCACCTATCTGCAGTTCCTCACCTAACAGCTGTCCCTCACCTAACTGCAGTCCCTCGCCTAACATCAGTCCCTCACCTAACTGCAGTCCCTAGCCTAACTGCAGTCCCTCGCCTAACAGCAGTCCCTCGCCTAAGAGCAGTCCCTCGCCTAACTGCAGTCCCTCACCTAATTGCAGGGGCTCGCCTAACAGCAGTCCCTCACCAAACTGCAGTCCCTCACCTAACAGCAGTCCCTCGCCTAACTGCAGTCCCTCGCCTAACAGCAGTCCCTCACCTAACTGCAGTCCCTCATCTAACAGCAGTCCCTCACCTAACAGCAGTCCCTCACCTAACTGCAGTCCCTTGCCTAACAGCAGACCCTCACCTATCTGCAGTCCCTCACCTAACAGCTGTCCCTCGCCTAACTGCAGTCCCTCGCCTAACATCAGTCCCTCACCTAACTGCAGTCCCTAGCCTAACTGCAGTCCCTCGCCTAAGAGCAGTCCCTCGCCTAACTGCAGTCCCTCGCCTAACTGCAGTCCCTCGCCTAACAGCAGTCCCTCACCTTACAGCAGTCCCTCACCTATCTGCAGTCCCTCACCTAACAGCTGTCCCTCACCTAACAGCAGTCCCTCATCTAACAGCAGACCCTCACCTATCTGCAGTCCCTCACCTAACAGCAGTCCCTCACCTAACTGCAGTCCCTTGCCTAACAGCAGTCCCTCACCTAACAGCAGACCCTCACCTATCTGCAGTCCCTCATCTAACAGCAGTCACTCACCTAACAGCAGTCCCTCACCTAACTGCAGTCCCTTGCCTAACAGCAGTCCTTCACCTAACAGCATACCCTCACCTATCTGCAGTCCCTCACCTAAAAGCAGAACCTCACCTATCTGCAGTCCCTCACCTAACAGCAGACCCTCACCTATCTGCAGTCCCTCATCTAACAGCAGTCCCTCACCTATCTGCAGTCCCTCACCTAAAAGCAGACCCTCACCTATCTGCAGACTCTCACCTATCTGTAGTCCCTCACCTAACAGCAGACCCTCACCTATCTGCAGTCCCTCACCTAACAGCAGTCCCAGTATTATCAGCTTACTAATGTTTTATTTGATGCAGATATAGGAGAGCAGTCCAAGCTGATTCCTATGTCGACAATTGAGATTGATACACTTTGCATTTGGGGATAATAATGGTAGAGAGACCTGAAGAGGTTTTGTATTTTATTTCTTGAAGCAAATTATTAGAACGTCTGTGTTTTGCAATGTTCATGATGACACATACAGTTCACCTTGAATGCATGGTTGGCTTTAAGCAAATTTGACTGTTAATAACTATAGCAAGGACAAGACTGTGAGTTTGTACATTTGGGATCTCAAACAATGAGCATCACTATTTTGTATTGGAGGAAATGAGAAAAGCAGAGAGGGGGTTGCCATTGGCTGTAGAATGTAGAACTGGATTGGAACAGAGCACGACATCAGACTAATGAAGAACAGATGTTTTCTAGCATTGGCGTCACTCTTCCTACTCCACCTTACCGCAGGTCAGTAGAGGTGCCTGGGTAAAATCACTGAGGAAGCCAAGCCAGTAGAAAAGCCATAATACAACCTATGTCGTGATATTTGCGTTGTTTGCTCTATAACCCATAAATTCATACACCATAGTGATATACAATAAGGCCGTGACAACAAAAAGACAACAGTCGCAGTGGTGAAATAAATTAAACTACACATTGTTTCATCACAAAACCAGAGAGCAGCATCTGTCCGGTGAAGTCCACAAAGCAAATATTGCATGTAACAAACGGTTATATAACCTGCAGCATAGTCAAGCAAGTGAATGTTTTTGACAGTTTACTAAATCAACAACTACTGATTAAGAACCACGGAGTTACGGCAAGTCAACACAAAGACAACAGGACCACTGCCTCTGTTATTCCACCACCATTTACACTGAAACATTTAAACGTCATCAAATCAACAATCATATGCTTCGTTTAAATCACTGAAAACAAACATAAAGATACCAAAACAGTTTAGTCCAATCAATGGTGATAAATATCATGTGGCTGTCCATGCGACTAATTTGTGTGTGTGTGTGTGTGTGTGTGTGCGTGTGTAAAACAACATGTTGACTCACCCTAGACTAGTTGAAAGCCAATGCCATCCTCCTCTCTTTCATGTTGGCAAAAGGGTCTATGGCTCAGTCATACATTACACTTTTAGTTTTTGTTGTCATAGGCTAGCAAGCATTTTAGTTAGTTAGACTAACTTCCTAGCATGTGCAACTGTAACAGTGTAGGTTCCGTCCCTCTCTTCGCCCCAACTGGGGTTGAACCAGGGACCCTTGCACACATCAACAACTGACACTTACGAAGCATCGTTACCCATCGCGCCACAAAAACCGCGGCCCTTGCAACGCAAGGGGAAACCCTACTTCAAGTCTCAGAGCGAGTGACGTCACTGATTGAAATGCTATTAGCGCGCACCACTGCTAACTCACTAGCCATTTCACATCGGTTACACAACAATGAACCAGTTAAGGTAGCCAGCTAGCTAGCTTACGTGAATCTACTAGGCTACATCTAGGCTACATATTGAACTTGATTAATTTCAGGCCAGTGGCTCAACATATACATTTATGGTTAGATCAGAATCACCATCATAATCATTGGCCTGTACAGAGAATTAAGTCAAACCACATGTCCAAATCCATATCTCCCTCCATGGTTTAGGAAAAGGTAGATTTTTTTCAATCTAGCTACCACAGGACATCAACACAAGCAGACCAGAAACAGGCAAATTTTTCGGAAAATGAAGTTTTGCTTTGAAAGTTGTTTGATTGGCCTGAAGCCAAATCCAAACCGGCCTCCCTTGGGTGGCGTTTTGCTGATGTCACGTCCTGGCCAGTATATAAGGTTAATTGTTTTGTAGTTTGGTCAGGGCGTGGCAGAGGGTATTTGTTTTATGTGGTTCAGGGTGGTGTGTTTGTTTAAAGGGTGTTTGATGTAGTATTTCCGGGGGTTTGGTTTATAGTCTATGTTTATGTATTTCTATGTGTAGTCTGGTGAGTGTGTTTCTATGTTGTGTTGATTGGGGTTGGGACTCTCAGTTGAAGGCAGGTGTTGTCTATCTGCCTTTGATTGAGAGTCCCATATATTGGGGTGTGTTTGTGATTCGTGGGTGATTGTTCTGTGTTCAGCCTTATGCTTTAACAGACTGTTTGTTGATCGTTCGTTCGTTTCTTTGTTATTTTTGTATGTTCATTTTTGAAGTTAATTAAAAATCAAGATGAGCATACACGTACCTGCTGCGTTTTGGTCTACCTTTTCCGATGACGATTTCGCACTATCGTCAGAAGACGAAGACAACCGTGACAGAATCACCCACCACTCAAGGACCAAGCAGCAGAGGAAGGAGCAGACGGCGTTCGAGTTGGACTGGCGGGAGAAGTGGACTTGGGAGGAAGTTCTGGACGGGGCCGGACCTTGGCACCAGGCTGGGGAGTATCGCCGCCCGCAGTGGGAAATTGAGGCAGCCAAGGCAGAGAGGCGGTGGTACGAGGCCAGAGACGCGCTGAGGGAGAAGCACGAGAGGCACCCCCAAGAAATTTTTTTGGGGGGGCACACGGGTAGTTTGGCTAGGCGAAGGAAGAGCCGGAAGCCAGCTACCCGTGGTTATATGGAGGAGCGTATGGGGTGGAGAGCGCTATGTTTCGCTGAGAAGCGCACTATCTCACCCATACGCACGCACAGTCCGGTGCGAGTTATTCCAGCCCCTCGCAGGTGCCGTGCTAGAGCGGGCATCCAGCCTGGTAGGAGGATGCCTGCGCAGCGCATCTGGTCGCCGGTACGCCTCCGAGGACCAGGCTACCCAACTCCTTCTCTACGCACGGCTACCATCAGGCCCCTGCACAGCCCAGTCTGCCCTGTACGAGCACTCCGCTCGTACAGGGCTACTAGTTCCATCCAGCCAAGGCGGGTTGTGCAGGAGGTAAGATCTAGACCGGCTGTGCGCCTCCATAGCCCTGGGTTTCCAGCTCCTGTCTCTCGTGCGGACCCGGAAGAGCGTCAACCCAGTCCGACTCGTCCTGTTCCCGCTCCCCGCACTAGCCTGCAAGTGCGTAAACCCAGCCTCGCCAGTCAACAGTCGTCGGAGCTGCCCGCCAGTCAACAGTCGTCGGAGCTGCCCTCCAGTCAACAGTCGTCGGAGCTGCCCGCCAGTCAACAGTCGTCGGAGCTGCCCGCCAGTCAACAGACGTCGGAGCTGCCCGCCAGTCAACAGTCGCCGGAGTGGTCAGACTGCGCTGAACTGCCGGAGTGGCCAGACTGGGCTGAACTGCCGGAGTGGCCAGACTGCGCTGAACTGCCGGAGTGGCCAGACTGCGCTGAACTGCCGGAGTGGCCAGACTGCGCTGAACTGCCGGAGTGGCCAGACTGCCCTGAACTGCCGGAGTGGCCAGACTGCCCTGAACTGCCGGAGTGGCCAGACTGCCCTGAACTGCCGGAGTGGCCAGACTGCCCTGAACTGCCGGAGTGGCCAGACTGCCCTGAACTGCCGGAGTGGCCAGACTGCCCTGAACTGCCGGAGTGACCAGACTGCCCTGAACTGCCCCGAGTTGCCAGACTGCCCAGACTGTCCCGAGTTGCCAGACTGCCCAGACTGTCCCGAGTTGCCAGACTGCCCAGACTGTCCCGAGTTGCCAGACTGCCCAGACTGTCCCGAGTTGCCAGACTGCCCAGACTGTCCCGAGTTGCCAGACTGCCCAGACTGCCCCGAGTTGCCAGACTGCCCCGAGCTGCCAGACTGGCCAGACTGCCCCGAACTGCCAGAGTGGCCCGACTGCCGGGAAAGGCCTGAACCGGAGCCACCTCCTGATATAGGTGGGTTGGGGAGGGGGGGGTGTAGCACAGTGCCGTCGTTGACGGCAGCCACCCTCCCTTCCCTCCCTTTAGAAAAGGGGAATTTTTCTTTTTGTGTTGTTTGGGGTTATTTTTTGTTAAGGTGCTTCCGGGGTAGCACCTTTAAGGGGGGTGGGGGGTACTGTCACGTCCTGGCCAGTATATAAGGTTAATTGTTTTGTAGTTTGGTCAGGGCGTGGCAGAGGGTATTTGTTTTATGTGGTTCAGGGTGGTGTGTTTGTTTAAAGGGTGTTTGATGTAGTATTTCCGGGGGTTTGGTTTATAGTCTATGTTTATGTATTTCTATGTGTAGTCTGGTGAGTGTGTTTCTATGTTGTGTTGATTGGGGTTGGGACTCTCAGTTGAAGGCAGGTGTTGTCTATCTGCCTTTGATTGAGAGTCCCATATATTGGGGTGTGTTTGTGATTCGTGGGTGATTGTTCTGTGTTCAGCCTTATGCTTTAACAGACTGTTTGTTGATCGTTCGTTCGTTTCTTTGTTATTTTTGTATGTTCATTTTTGAAGTTAATTAAAAATCAAGATGAGCATACACGTACTTGCTGCGTTTTGGTCCTCATTCACCGACGACAACCGTGACAGCTGAACCAGGACAACCCACAGTTGAGCTATTTTAAAGAAGAAAAAAAATGTATCAAGGGAAGCCAAATGCAGTGGTGTAAAGTAAAGTAAAAATACTTTAAAGTACTACTTAAGTAGTTTTGGGAGGTATCTGTACTTTACTTTACTATTTATATTTTGGCAACTTTTACTTTTACTTCACTACATTCCTAAAGAAAATAATGTACTTTTTACTCCATACATTTTCCCTGACACCCAAAAGTAAATTTTGACAGGAAAATGGTCAAATTCACACAAGAGAACATCCCTGGTCATCCCTAATGCCTCTGATCTGGTGGACTCAATAAACACAAGTGCTTTGTTTGTAAATTATGTCTGAGTGTGCCGCTGGCTATCCATCAATACATGTTTTTATTGTTTCGTCTGATTTGCTTAATATAAGGAAATTGAAATGATTTTTACTTTTGATACTTAAGTACATTTTCTTACTTTTGATACTTAAGCATATTTAAAACCAAATACGTTTAGACGTTTACTCAAGTAGCATTTTACTGGGTGACTTTCACTTTTACTTGAGTAATTTTCTATTAAGGTATCTTTACTTTTACTCAAGTATGACAATTGAGTACTTTTTCCACCACTGGCCAAATGCTTGCTGGCATCAATCAATCAAATGCTACGGCGGAAACATGTTATATAGTCTTTAAGTCCATACAGCATCAGATACATGGGTTACATATACTGAGACAGAGGGGCGCTGTTTCCCTCGCTCGGGTGATTTCTCCAGTTAGATTCAGGCACTTGCGAATTGACTGAAAATTATGAAAACACAGAGGAAATACATTATTTGATCATTTTTATTGGTGAAATATTTGGGAAATACTGTCTCCCCTTGGCATCCATGAATACACCCCACTGCGGCAGGTGCGCAAATATAACATCACACCAGTGCACAGTTAACCCTATACACTACTTTGTGTTGTATGATTTATATACATTAAAATGTTTTCCCTCGCATTGAACCGTGAGAAAAAATACACTTCCTCAATGACAAGCGAAAAAATAACTATTGTACGGTTTTTTAACTCTAACACCTTAGGAATGAGCTATGTTGTGCAGTAGCCTATAACACGCAATGTGCTTTATAATGTAGAGGACAATAATCAATATGAATATATAGTCTCCATCGCTGTGCTTGACTTGCAGTTGGTGCTAAGGTGTAATTACGTCATTCTAGGTGGAAACAAAGCCGACTGGGTGCCTTTTTAGCACCACACGCGCGCGCGTGAGAACGCCGACGGCTGGGTTCCAACAGCTACCGCAAATCCGGTCCCGGAGTGAAGGCACAGTCCCATTATTGGAATACAATACAAAATATGATAAAGGAAGGATTTATCTGAACGGGGGTGACTGGGGATCGAATCGGATCTTTTGGCTGGTTATTTACTACGGTGTCCGACTGGAATGTATATTATGGTGTATGTTTCAATTGATGAATGAATGTTGTGCGTCAACTTCGCATTGCTGCCGCCTTGTTTTGGTGACTTTGAGGAATCTATACCTTTTGAATGCTCACTCGGATGAGAGCAAATGGAATCGTGCGTTAGGTGAGTCTATTTGTCCCTTTGTTGGTTATGTACTGTATGAGCGCGCGCACGCCAGTGAAGAACTCGAATATTAATTTAATTCTCTCTGTTTCGAAGTACCCAGTGGTGAATGTGAGGTTATGCAAATGTGATTGAATTATGACCGTGTGGATATCCATTTCCGTTTGAGGAACGACACTGTTCAGAGTTCTTGATCTGAATCTAGTGGGTATACAATTACAAAAACGTAGCCTAATCAATATAATATAATCAATATCAATATTCCTGAAAAGTATATACATTTAATAGCAGCTGCATGATAATATATATTTTAGAATTAGTTTAATATGAAAACCAATCTTTACTGATCCCTATCTAAAGACTGAAGCCTTCTCCAAACTATTACCACATTTAATTTCTATCTTATTCACAATAACACAAATAGACGTGATCATTAGATTAGTTTTTTAGTCACATGCACAGGGATAACTATTGCTTTGGGATAATAACATGGGATGTAACACCTTATATTCATGATTATGCAATGTTTGGCTATGTTTTCATTGTGGTATGTGATTGTCCAATAGTCAATATCTCACTCTCTCTCTCGATCTCTCTCTCTCGCTCTCCTTCAGGGTCATCCTCCTATCTCTCTCATAAGGGGGGCAGGTCTCCCTTGTGTTTGAGACATTCCATTTCAATGGCATCCCCTGTACAGTATACTTAAAGAATAGGAGAATAACGAGGATATCAACATCTAGCTCCATCCCACACCACATGCCATGGATCCGCTACCAGAGTACTCCCTGTTCCTTGTCCGGATCCTGGAGGAACTAGACACTAAACACAGTAGTGTGTCCTACCAGGACCTCTGTAAGTCCCTGTGTGCCCGCTTTGACCTGGTCCACTTGGCCAAGCTACGGAGCCTTCTGTTCTACACAGCCTGCCTGGACCCAGCCTTCCCTGCCACTCTCTTCAAAGACAAGATGAGATGTACTGTTGAGGACCAGCAGTCTAAGAAACTCATGGTGGCAGCGGATATCGTCACTATGTTTAACCTAATCCAAATGAACGGGGGGATCGCCAAAGATAAGTTCCCGATGGCACCACCGAGGCCCAAGTTCCACAAGAACCAGTCGTTTGAGTCATGTAGGTCCGACACTGATGTTTATAAGTACCAGGACTATGAGAGGGGCGGCGGTTATGACCTCATGGATCAACCCTCCAGGGCGGGTCACCACCCCCACCATCGCCCCATGTCCCAAAACAACTCCTCCCACCCCTGCCCACAACCCCATCCCCACTCCGCCAGCTGCAGATCCAACTGCAGCCCGCAGTTTATCCCGACCTCTGACCCTAACTTCCTATTGGGCGTCAACAAGGATCTAAAATGTCGAGCAGCATCGCTAGATAAGCTGCAGCACCTGCCCCAGTACTCGAGCTGCAGTCCTCCCTCGCCGCCCTGTGAGATGCAGAGCACCTACTTTCCCATAGACATTGACAGTGAGTCCACCACAGACCAGGAGTCCCTGCAACACATCAACCACACGGAGCCCTTCTCTGTCCACTCCTGTGTCCAGAAGAGAAACATCTTCAAGGAGGATTTTCACAACCTGCTAGCATTCTCCCCACAGGTCTGTGTCTCTGGTCTTTAATTATATATTATTTATTTATTTTTATTAAGCATTTAAAAAAAAAAAAGTTTTACATACCATTCATTATGCAACAATAATTATCCTGATATTTGTTTGGAAGTACTCCCAACAACTTTGAGTTCTGATGTTGTCCCATTACTACACTGAAACAATAATACATGAAAAATAAACATTGAAGAAAAAGTCAGATTGATTTCCATTGCAGCCTCCTCCACTGTTAACCATCTGTTATCAATTATCACTGTTCTCGGTCTAATTTTCACTGCTATATGTGGTCAGCTAATTTCTTTAATGTGCCATGTTTTGAGTTGTTTCTTTCCTACTAAATGGTGCTAGCTGTAAGTATTTGTGCCGTTGTTTGCTAATCTTACCATCTAAATGTCAAAGAAAAGCACAATACACCTAAAGGAGAAAACAATAGTGATAAAACAGTACCCCCCCACTTCCTGAAGCTGGTCCATAGATCTACAGATGTAGGATCTTAATTTGACCTGCATTGTTGCAGGAAAATAATCCTGCAACAACAGGATTTCAACGTTTAGTCCATAATGTTGCTTGATTGGTGGTTAGGCTATAAGCTGGTCAAAATGAGGGTACATGAAAAGTGGATTACTGTTAATATAACCATTAGTGCAGGTTTTTAATTAATTTATGTCAATCATGAAGGTCATCTGCATTTCCTCTGGCACAGGAAAAGTCTCATCAACAAAAGAGTGATCAAATGAAGATCCTACATCTGTATAGCCTATGTCACATAGAATGGAAATGTCTCAATGGACATAGCTCTCAGTGAGAATAACCAATCTATAAAACGTATTTCTTTCTAGAAAGGCTTGGTCTGAGCCTAATGTTACATCCAGCACCTTTATGCTTAGTTTGACTCTTTCTTTGTTTGATTTGATAATGCAGGGTGTTTTGACTGATGTGTTAACACAACAGTGTATTAACATGTTGTTATTGTTGTAAAAGTGAACGAGTCTGTAACAATTTCTTTTTTCACTTGTGTAATGACAAAAAATGCTCAACACAATTACAAAACAATTACCAAATTTCTATGAAACTATTACATTTAGGTTTTAGTCAGTTAACAGATGCTCTTATCAGCGTGACTTAGAGCCAAACAATACAATATTACAATACTGTTACAGTGTCACTACACATCTTTAAGAGCAACTTAATGAAGTGTTACCCCATTGTCATTATAGGTCATCACCTCAGAGTGCAAGCCAAACATCAGGGCAACTGGAGGCTACCACCGGAGAGAGCTCCACAAACCTGCCACGTTCTTCAACCACAGCTTCGAGCTGCCCTACAGTAACCCCTACTTTGAGCCTACTATGAACTCGCCCATTCAGGAGAAACGGCGAGCGAAGCACGAGAGTCTGGACGACCTTCAAGCGTCTACGTATTTCGGCCCAACGACAGTGACGGAGTCGGTGAACACACGGAGGAGTACGGCTAGGCCGGGGAAGCAGCCAATTTGGCCCGTGAAAAGCCTGAGTCTGAACGCTGAAGAAGGGCCACCGGATTTCGAGAGGTCATTTCTGAACGGGAAACCGCTGAAAGACAACCATCGCCACAATGTAGTGAATAAAGAGAATGAGCAGCACTTCCAGTGCGCCAAAGAGAAAGTGGTGGCCTCCCCTTCAGGGTTCGCAAAGAAAACCAACGGGTTGAAAACAAAGGATATGTCTTCAATGGCGTGCGGTCCCGGGGTGGGTGTTGACAAAAAAGAGGTTGGGAAAAGATTTAAAGAGAAAGGCATCAACAGTACGTCTTTTCAGGGAGGTAACATAGACAGCTCGTCCAGCGTAGGGACACAAACGGAGCAGGCCGAACAGAGGAAGCTAAAAGACTATGCCGCCGCTCATGCAAAATACGTCGAGAGAGAGAGGCACTCGTGCAAACACTCGGAAGAGGACTCTGAGATCATCAGCGATGACATCAGTGACATCTTCCGCTTCCTTGACGACATGAGCATGTGCGACTCGCTGGGCGTCATCCAATCATCGTGCTACAACAGCATCGGATCTCTCTCTCAGGTGACCATGAAGTCTGACGGCGACAGCTCACCCGAATGCAACACGGTCAAACTGGCCAAGTCCAAGCTGGACTGCCTCTTTCACTCCCTAGAGAACACGGACGACGAGCTCAAATCGAGCGTCTGCAAGCTTGTAATGAGGATAGGTGAGATCGAGAAGAAGCTGGAGTCTCTGTCCGGAGTCCGAGGGGAGATCTCGCAGGTGCTCTCCAAGCTCACCAAACTCGACGAGAAGATTCAGGAACCCGAAACCAACGGGAGACCAAGCGAAAACGCTTTAGCCACCACTTCCACCCCAGATCACCTTCACCCTGACCCCAACCTCTCGCCCCATGTCTTTCAGTGCCACACGACAGGCCACAACATCAAAGTGGACAACGGATCAGTGGAGTGGGGCTGCTCAGACAGTGAGAGTCTGAGGGTCAAGGCAATTAAGAAAAGTATGTTCACGCGGAGGTCGTCACGCTCACTCAATGAGGAGAACAGCGCCACGGAGTCAAAGGTGGCGAGCATCACCAACTCACCACGGGACTGGAGGACGGTGTCGTATACCTCGCACCATGGGGACGAGGGCAAAGACAAGGACAGAGACAGAGACCGAGAAAGAGACACCAAGGACAGACACAGGAAAGCCAAAGAGGTAAGAAAAATGGTTTACATTTATAACACTTTTCACATTACACCAACTTTAGATACTCTCTTTATATTTTTTGGGCTGTTTTGATGTAATATGAGAGCATATTTTCTACCACAAGAAAGCGTCTTTGGGAGAAAAGCGCTATTATAATCCTATGTAGTATTATTATCATTACAGAAACATGACAAGAGTAATCAACGAGGTAAGAACAATGGAATACATTTATATAAGTCCTTTGTAAGTGCTGGACCGCACTGTACGTTGTTCAAGAACAGACAAAGAAAAGTATTCACACCCCTTGAATTTTTCCACATTTTGTTGTGTTACAAAATGGGGATAAAATTGATTTAATTGTATAAAAAACAACTACAATAATTTTTTGTTTGTTTTTGTAAACTAATATATCTTGATTAGATAGGTATTCACCCCCCTAGTCAATACAAGTTATTAACACCTTTGGCAGCAAATAAAGTCAGTCAGTGAGTCTTTTGGGGTAAGTCTCTGAGAGCTTTGCGCACCTGGATTGTGCAATATTTGCCCATTATTGTTTACATTTATTTTACATTTAAAGCACTGTCAAGTTGGTTGTTGATCATTGCTAGACAGACATTTTCAAGTCTTGCCATAGATTTTCATGCAGATTGTCACGGTTGTCGTAGGAATGAGAAGAGGATCAAAGTGCAGCATGTGTGTCGTTCCACATTTTATTTATACTGTGAAACTATGCAATACATAAATACACTGAATGAAAAAACAACAAACCGTGATGCAGAGATGAACACATACACAACTCAAAATTAACTTCTCAGGGCTGCGTGGGACGCTACCGTCCCACCCACGGTTCACACTATTCAACAGCCAGTGAAAAATCAGAGCGCCAAATTCAAAACAACAAAATGTCATAATTCAAAGTTCTCAAACATACAACTATTTTACAGCATTTTAAAGATAAACCCCTCCTTAATCCAACCACATTGTCCGATTTCAAAAAGGCTTTACGGTGAAAGCATAAAGTTAGATTATGTTAGGACAGTGCCAACACAAGAAAAACCACACAGCCATTTTCCAAGCAGAAGAAGGGTCATAAAAATCATAAATACAGCTAAAATTAAGCATTAACCTTTGACGATCTTCATCAGATGACACTCCTAGGACTCATTGTTACACAATACATGTATGTTTTGTTTGATAAAGTTCATATTTATATCCAAAAACCCCATTTTACATTGGCGCGTGATGTTCAGAAAATATTTTTCCTCCAAAACTCCCGGTGAATCAGCACAACAATTTACAAAAATACTCATCATAAACGTTGAGTAAAATATTAAACTGTTATTCAAAGAATTATAGTTAAACATCTCCTGAATGCAACCGCTGTGACAGATTTCAAAAAAGCTTCACGGGGAAAGCACACTTTGCAATAATCTGAGTACAGCGCTCAGAAAAATACAACAGGCAATACAGATACCCGCCATTTTGGAGTCATCTAAAATCATAAATAGCATTATAAATATTCACTTACCTTTGATGATCTTCATCAGAAGGCACTTCCAGGAATCCCAGGTCCACAATAAATGTTGTTTTGTTCGATAAAGTCCATAATTTATGTCCAAATACCTCCTTGTTGTTAGCGCGTTCAGTAAGCAACTCCAAATGTAGGAAGCTCGCCCAAAATTTCACGACGAAAAGTAAAAAAAAGTTATATTTACGTTCGTTGAAACATGTCAAACGTTGTATAGCATCAATCTTTAGGGCCTTTTTAATATAAAACTTCAATAATATTCCAACCGGACGATTCCAATGTCTTGAAAAACGTTATGGAACACAGCTACCTCATCACGTGAACGCGCGCCACAAAACTCATGACATTTTCTGAGTCACCAACTTCCCAGCCTTCTTGTTTGCTCTGTGTTCGCCGCAAAAGCCTGAAACTAGGATCTAAAGACTGTTGACATGTAACCCTAAGTCACTCTGTGTTAGATAGGCAATGACTTGAAAAGACTACAAGCATCAGATTTCCCACTTCCTGGTTGGATTCTTCTCAGGTTTTTGCCTGCCATATGAGTTCTGTTATACTCACAGACATCATTCAAAAAGTTTTAGAAAATTCATAGTGTTTTCTATCCAAATTTACTAATAATATGCAAATATTTGACTCTGGGCCCGAGTATTAGGCAGTTTACTCTGGGCACGTTTTTCATCCAAAATCTAAAATACTGCCCCCTATACCTCGACAGGTTAATCACCCACAAAACCCAGGTGGAAAAACCCCTACTTAAGTATGATCTCCAATTAGAGACAACGAGGACCAGCTGCCTCTAATTGGAGATCATCCCAAACAAAACCCAACATAGAAATACAAAACTAGAACTTAAACATAGAAAACATAGAAAAAACACCCCCTGTCACGCCCTGACCTACTCTACCATAGAAAATAACATCTTACTATGGTCAGGACGTGACACAGATTTAAGTCATAACTGTAAGTAGGCCACTCAGGAACATCCAATGTCGTCTTGGTAGTGTAGATTTGGCCTTGTTGTCACGGTTGTCGTCGGTGAAGGAGGACCAAAACGCAGCAGGTATGTTTATGCTCATCTCGACGTTTTAATAAGTACAAAATGAACACCAAAATAACAAACCAAGAAATTGAACGAACGAACGAACAACTACAAACAGTCTGGCCAAGCTAAGCTCAACACAGAACAATCACCCACAAATACCAAACACAAACACACCCTACTATATGGGACTCTCAATCAAAGGCAGATAGACAACACCTGCCTTCAACTGAGAGTCCCAACCCCAATTAACCAAACATAGACATACACTTACTAGACTCCACATAGAAATACTTAAACATAAACCAAAACCCGGAATTACTAAATCAACCACCCTTTTAACAAAAACACACCACCCTGAACCACATAAAACAAATACCCTCTGCCACGCCCTGACCAAACTACAAAAACAATTAACCTTATACTGGCCAGGACGTGACAGTACCCCCCCCCCCCCCTTAAAGGTGCTACCCCGGAAGCACCTTAACAAAAAATAACTCCAAGCAACACCAAAAGAAAAATTCCCCTTTTCTAAAGGGAGGGAAGGGAGGGTGGCTGCCGTCAACGACGGCACTGTGCTACACCCCCCCTCCCCAACCCACCTATTTCTGGAGGTGGCTCCGGCTCAGGCCGTTCCAGGCTGTCTGGGCAGTCTGGCAGCTCGGGACAGTCTGGGCAGTCTGGCAGCTCGGGACAGTCTGGGCAGTCTGGCAGCTCGGGACAGTCTGGGCAGTCTGGCAGCTCGGGACAGTCTGGGCAGTCTGGCAGCTCGGGACAGTCTGGGCAGTCTGGCAGCTCAGGACAGTCTGGGCAGTCTGGCAGCTCGGGAAAGTCTGGGCAGTCTGGCCGCTCGGGACAGTCTGGGCAGTCTGGCCACTCGGGACAGTCTGGGCAGTCTGACCACTCGGGACAGTCTGGGCAGTCTAGCCACTCGGGACAGTCTGGGCAGTCTGGCCACTCCGGCAGTTCAGGGCAGTCTGGCCACTCCGGCAGTTCAGGGCAGTCTGGCCACTCCGGCAGTTCAGGGCAGTCTGGCCACTCCGGCAGTTCAGGGCAGTCTGGCCACTCCGGCAGTTCAAGGCAGTCTGGCCACTCCGGCAGTTCAGCGCAGTCTGGCCACTCCGGCAGTTCAGGGCAGTCTGGCCACTCCGGCAGTTCAGGGCAGTCTGGCCACTCCGGCAGTTCAGGGCAGTCTGGCCACTCCGGCAGTTCAGCGCAGTCTGGCCACTCCGGCAGTTCAGCGCAGTCTGGCCACTCCGGCAGTTCAGTGCAGTCTGGCCACTCCGGCAGTTCAGCGCAGTCTGGCCACTCCGGCGACTGTTGACTGGCGGGCAGCTCCGGCGACTGTTGACTGGCAGGCAGCTCCGACGACTGTTGACTGGCAGGCAGCTCCGACGACTGTTGACTGGCGGGCAGCTCCGACGACTGTTGACTGGCGGGCAGCTCCGACGACTGTTGACTGGCGGGCAGCTCCGACGACTGTTGACTGGCGGGCAGCTCCGACGACTGTTGACTGGCGGACAGCTCTGACGACTGTTGACTGGCGGGCAGCTCTGACGACTGTTGACTGGCGAGGCTGGGTTTACGCACTTGCAGGCTAGTGCGGGGAGCGGGAACAGGATGAGTCGGACTGGGTTGACGCACTTCCGGGTCCGCACGAGAGACAGGAGCTGGAAACCCAGGGCTATGGAGGCGCACAGCCAGTCTAGATCTTACCTCCTGCACAACCCGCCTTGGCTGGATGGAACTAGTAGCCCTGTACGAGCGGGGTGCTCGTACAGGGCAGACTGGGCTGTGCAGGGGCCTGATGGTAGCCGTGCGTAGAGCGGGAGTTGGGTAGCCTGGTCCTCGGAGGCGTACCGGTGACCAGATGCGCTGCGCAGGCATCCTCCTACCAGGCTGGATGCCCGCTCTAGCACGGCACCTGCGAGGGGCTGGAATAACTCGCACTGGACTGTGCGTGCGTATGGGTGAGATAGTGCGCTCCTCAGCGAAACATGGCGCTCCCCACCTCATACGCTCCTCCATATAACCACGGGTAGCTGGCTTCCGGCTCTTCCTTCGCCTAGCCAAACTACCCGTGTGCCCCCCCAAAAAATTTATTGGGGGAGCCTCTCGTGCTTCTCCCTCAGCGCGTCTCTGGCCTCGTACCATCGCCTCTCCGCCTTGGCTGCCTCAATTTCCCACTGCGGGCGCTGATAATCCCCAGCCTGATGCCAAGGTCCGGCCCCGTCCAGAATTTCTTCCCAAGTCCACTTCTCCCGCCAGTCCAACTCGAACGCCGTCTGCTCCTTCCTCTGCTGCTTGGTCCTTGAGTGGTGGGTGATTCTGTCACGGTTGTCGTCGGTGAAGGAGGACCAAAACACAGCAGGTATGTTTATGCTCATCTCGACGTTTTAATAAGTACAAAATGAACACCAAAATAACAAACCAAGAAAATGAACGAACGAACGAACAACTACAAACAGTCTGGCCAAGCTAAGCTCAACACAGAACAATCACCCACAAATACCAAACACAAACACACCCTACTATATGGGACTCTCAATCAAAGGCAGATAGACAACACCTGCCTTCAACTGAGAGTCCCAACCCCAATTAACCAAACATAGACATACACTTACTAGACTCCACATAGAAATACTTAAACATAAACCAAAACCCGGAATTATTAAATCAACCACCCTTTTAACAAAAACACACCACCCTGAACCACATAAAACAAATACCCTCTGCCACGCCCTGACCAAACTACAAAAACAATTAACCTTATACTGGCCAGGATGTGACACTTGTCTTGTAAGTTTAGATTTGGCCTTCTATTTTTGGGTTATTGTCCTGCTGAAAGGTGAATTTGTCTCTGTGTCTGTTGGAAAGCAGACTGAGCCAGGTTTTCCTCTAGGATTTTGCCTGTGCTTAGTTACATTTTGTTTATTTTTATGCTGAAAAACTCCCCAGTCCTTGCTGACGACAAGCACACCCATAACATGATGCAGCCACCACCATGCTTGAAAATATGGAAAGTGGTACCCAGTGATGTGTTATGTTGGATTTGCCCCAAATATAACATTTCATATTCAGGACAAAAAGTTAATTATTTTGACACATTTTTTGCAGTATTACTTTGAAAACAAGATACATGCTTTGGAATATGTTTTTATTCTGTACAGGCTTCCTTCATTTCACTCTGTCATTTTGGCTAGTATTTTGGAGTAACTACAAAGTTGTTGATCCATCCTCAGTTTTCTCCTATCACAGCCATTAAACTCTGTAACTATTTTAAAATCACCATTAGCCTCATGGTGAAATCCCTGAGTGGTTTTATTTCTCTCTGGCAACTCAGTTTGGAAGGACGTCTGTATCTTTGTATTGATACACTATCCAAAGCCAAATGAACAGCTTTACCATGCGCAAAGGATATTCAGTGTCTGCTTTATTATTTTACCAATGTTATGTTAAGTGTGAGTCCATGCAACTTATTATGAGATTTGTTAAGCAAATGTTTACTCCTGAACTTATTTAGGTTTGTCATAACAAAGGTGTTGAATACTTTTTGACTCAAAACATTTCAGCTTTTCATTTTTTATGTATTTAAAAAAAATTATGAAAATTCCACTTTGACATTATGAGCAGTGGCGGTTCTAGACCATTTCAACTGGGGGGGCCAAGCTGGGGCCAGTTGTATTGTTAGAGGGGCCAGTTACATTAGACGTTATTGTTGTCATATCGTTTTCTTCACTGCATTGCAGGCATTAGCAGGCAAAAGACCATGTTCATAATCATCATCGTTGCCACTGTCTAACGGATGTACAAAAAGAACGATAGCAAAAATGTGTTATGTAAAAATGATTTCATACTCCACATTTAGTGGGGCCACAAGGGGGTCCAAAATTGTTGTCACAGGGGCACTGCCCCCCCCCCCAGAACCACTAGTGATTATGAGGTATTATGTGTAGATCAGTGACACACAATCTAAATATAATCAATTTTATATTAAGGCTGTCAGACAACAAAATCTGGAAAACGTCAAGGGGTGTGAATACGTTCTGAAGGCACTGTTAGTCGTTTAGAAGACGCTCTTATCCAGAGCCACTTACAGTAAATGAGTGCCAGTGGAGGCTGCTGAGGGGAGGATGGCCCATAATAACTACCCTTAACTACACCAGTGGAGGATGCTGAGTAGAGGATGGCTCATAATAACTACCCTTAACTACACCAGTGGAGGCTGCTGAGGGGAGGATGGCCCATAATAACTACCCTTAACTACACCAGTGGAGGCTGCTGAGGAGAGGACGGCTCATAATAACTACCCTTAACAACACCAGTGGAGGCTGCTGAGGGGAGGACAGCTCATAATAACTACCCTTAACAACACCAGTGGAGGCTGCTGAGGAGAGGATGGCTCATAATAACTACCCTTAACTACACCAGTGGAGGATGCTGAGGAGAGGATGGCCCATAATAACTACCCTTAACTACAGCAGTGGAGGCTGCTGAGGGGAGGATGGCCCATAATAACTACCCTTAACTACACCAGTGGAGGCTGCTGAGGAGAGGATGGCTCATAATAACTACCCTTAACTGCACCAGTGGAGGCTGCTGAGGAGAGGATGGCTCATAATAACTACCCTTAACTACACCAGTGGAGGCTGCTGTCACGATCCTCTTCGTCAGAAGATATGTTGAAATCGCTGTTGGACAAAGTGGACCAATATGCAGCGGATTGCGCGCTCATCATCATTTATTTTAAATGTGACCACGAGGAAAAAACAATAAACAAAACTCACGACAGGAACAGTGTAGCAGGCTAAACAAAAGCAGTGCTAACATACAACTACCCACAAGTGACAAACAAAACACACACCTACTTATAGGACTCCCAATCAGAGGCAACTAGAAACACCTGCCTCCAATTGAGAGTCCAGCAACCAAATCTGCACATAGAAAACTTACCCTAGAACCTACTCATACTAAAACATACCACAAAACCCCGGAACACATAAATAACACACCCCTCTAAGCTATACACAAAAAAAACCCACCATACAAAACAAACATACCTCTGCCACGCCCTGACCAAATAATCCTCTATACTGGTCAGGACGTGACAGCTGCTGAGGGGAGGATGGCCCATAATAACTACCCTTAACTACACCAGTGGAGGCTGCTGAGGAGAGGATGGCTCATAATAACTACCCTTAACTGCACCAGTGGAGGCTGCTGAGGAGAGGACGGCTCATAATAACTACCCTTAACTACACCAGTGGAGGCTGCTGAGGAGAGGATGGCTCGTAATAACTACACCAGTGGAGGCTGCTGAGGAGAGGATGGATCATAACTACCCTTAACTACACCAGTGGAGGCTGCTGAGGGGAGGATGGCTCATAATAATGGCTGGAGCGTCACAATGGAATGGCATCATACACATAGAACATTAGCTGTACCATGTCTCACACTGTATAATCACGTGGCATTTTGAGGACATTGCATTTTTGAAAACCCGAAGACTATGACAACCAAGCCATTAAGTCTGAAATAGCTACCTGTCCCTTTTAATAGCCTGGCATCAGCACATATTTCAAATCAAATCAAAGTTTATTGGTTGCGTACACAGTTTAGCAGATGTTATAAACTGTTTGGTTCGAGCCCTGAATGCTGATTGGCTGATAGCCATGGTATATCAGACCGTAATCCACGAGTATGTCAAAACATTTATTTTTACTGCTCTAATTACTTTGGTAACCAGTTTATAATAGCAATAAGGCACCTCAGGGGTTTGTGATATATAGCCAGTATACCACGGCTAAGGGCTGTATCCAGGCACTCTGATGCGTCGTTGTCACGAACGTCTAAAGGAGTAAACCAAGGCGCAGCATGCTTAGAGTTCCACATGTTTAATAAATATGAAAACTCATTAAAATAATAAAGATGAAGACGAAGCGTGACGTTCTGGGCTGCTCACAGGCAGCTACACAAACACAAGATCCCACAAAGCACAGGTGGGAAAAGGCTGCCTAAGTATGATTCCTAATCAGAGACAACGATAGACAGCTGCCTCTGATTAGGAACCCTACTCGGCCCAAAACAAAGAAATACAAAAACATAGAAAAAGGAACATAAAACGCCCACCCATGTAACACCCTGGCCTAACCAAAATAAAGAACAAAAAAACCCTCTCTATGGCCAGGGCGTTACAATACACCCCCCCACCCCCCAAAGGTGCGGACTCCGGCCGCAAAACCTGACTCTGAAGGGGAGGGTCCGGGTGGGCCTTCCTACGGCGGCGGCTCGGGTGCGGGACATGGACCCCGCTCCACCCTTGGCTTCGCACACTTAGGTGGCGCCCCTAGCTGCGCCGGAGGACTGGCGGGCGACCCTGGCTGCGCCCGGGTGGCGGGCGTCCTGGGCGGCTCCGGGCTGGCGGGCGGCTCCGGGCTGGCGGGCGGCTCTGGCCCAGGATTCACCAGGCTGGGGAGATATGAAGGAGGCCTGGCCCTGGGCGCAGGCACAGGACTCACCAGGCTGGCGGGCGGCTCTGGCGGCTCCGGGCTGGCGGGCGGCTCTGGCCCAGGATTCACCAGGCTGGGGAGACATGAAGGAGGCCTGGCCCTGGGCGCAGGCACAGGACTCACCAGGCTGGCGGGCGGCTCCGGACAGGCGGGCGGCTCTGGCGGCTCCAGACAGGTGGGCTGCTCTGGCGGCTCCGGACTGGCGGGCGGCTCTGGCCCAGGATTCACCAGGCTGGGGAGACATGCAGGAGGCCTGGCTCTGGGCGCAGGCACAGGACTCACCAGGCTGGGGAGACATGCAGGAGGCCTGGTTCTGGGCGCAGGCATAGGAATTCCCCCGGCTGGGGAGACATGCAGGAGGCCTGGCTCTGGGCGTAGGCACAGGACAGACCAGGTCCTGAAGATGCACTGGAGGTCTAGAGCGCATGGCCTGCACAACCCGTCCTGGCTCGATGCCCACTCTAGTATGGCACTTGCGGGGGGCTGGGATGTAGCGCACCGGGCTATGAGCGCGCACTGGAGACACCGTGCGCTCCACCGCATAACACGGCGCCTGACCAGTACCACGCCGCTTCCGGTAAGCACGGGGAGTTGGCTCAGGTCTCCAACCTGACTCTGCCACACTCCCCGTGTGCCCCCCCAAAAAATATTTTGGGGCTGCCTCTCGGGCTTCCTTGCCAGCCGTGTTCCCTCATACCATCGCCGTTGGTCCTTCTTTCCTGCTGCCTCCGCTCTTCTGAGTGCCTCTACCTGTTCCCATGGGAGGCGATCCCTTCCAACCAGGATCTCTTCCCAAGTGTAGGATCCCTTGCCGTCCAGGATGTCCTACCATGTCCAGTCCTTTCTCTCCCTGGCCCAGGATCCTTGCTCCTCCTGGGCACGCTGCTTGGTCCTTCTTTGGTGGGATCTTCTGTCACGATCGTCTAAAGGAGTAGACCAAGGCGCAGCATGCTTAGAGTTCCACATGTTTAATAAATATGAAAACTCACCAAAACAATACAGATGAAGATGAAGCGTGACGTTCTGGGCTGCTCACAGGCAGCTACACAAACACAAGATCCCACAAAGCACAGGTGGGAAAAGGCTGCCTAAGTATGATTCCTAATCAGAGACAACGATAGACAGCTGCCTCTGATTAGGAACCCTACTCGGCCCAAAACAAAGAAATACAAAAACATAGAAAAAGGAAAATAGAACGCCCACCCATGTAACACCCTGGCCTAACCAAAATAAAGAACAAAAAACCCTCTTTATGACCAGGGCGTTACAGTCGTACTTAAGAACAGCCCTTAGCCGTGGTATATTGGCAATATACCACACCTCCTTGGGCCTTCTTAATTAATTATAGTGGGTTCAGAGAAATGTGTCACGGTTGTCTTCAGTGAAAAAGGACCAAAGCGCAGCGGAAGTGTGGATACTCATATTTTTTAATGTTCACAAAAAGGAGTAGAGCATCCACTTGAAACAAACAAAACAACAAACAATACTCGCAACAGTGTGGCAGGCTCGTCCAAACGCAGTGCACACAACAATTCCCCACAACCCCAAAAGGCAAAGTAGGCCACTTATGTGTGACTCCCAATCAGCCACAACCCTCTACAGCTGTGCCTGATTGGAAGTCACACGGCCAAAATTAATGAAACAACACAAACACACAGACTCTTCTGCCACGTCCTGACCCAACTACACCCTCTACTGGTCAGGACGTGACAGTACCCCCCCCTTAAAGGTGCTAACCCCGGAAGCACCTTTAAAACAAAACCCCAAAACAACCCCAAACAACAAAACAAAAATTCCCCTCTACTAAAGGGAGGGAAGGGAGGGTGGCTGCCGTCAACGACGGCACTGTGCTACACCCCCCCTCCCCAACCCACCTATATCAGGAGGTGGCTCCGGTTCTGGCCTTTCCCGGCAGTCGGGCCACTCTGGCAGTTCGGGGCAGTCTGGCCACTCGGGGCAGTCTAGCCACTCGGGGCAGTCTGGCCACTCGGGGCAGTCTGGGCAGTCTGGCAGCTCGGGACAGTCTGGGCAGTCTGGCAGCTCGGGACCGTCTGGGCAGTCTGGCAGCTCGGGACGGTCTGGGCAGTCTGGCAACTCGGGACGGTCTGGGCAGTCTGGCAGCTCGGGACGGTCTGGGCAGTCTGGCAGCTCGGGACGGTCTGGGCAGTCTGGCAGCTCGGGACGGTCTGGGCAGTCTGGCAGCTCGGGACGGTCTGGGCAGTCTGGCAGCTCGGGACGGTCTGGGCAGTCTGGCAGCTCGGGACAGTCTGGGCAGTCTGGCAGCTCGGGACAGTCTGGGCAGTCTGGCCTCTCCGGCAGTTCAGGGCAGTCTGGCCACTCCGGCAGTTCAGGGCAGTCTGGCCACTCCGGCAGTTCAGGGCAGTCTGGCCACTCCGGCAGTTCAAGGCAGTCTGGCCACTCCGGCAGTTCAAGGCAGTCTGGCCACTCCGGCAGTTCAGCGCAGTCTGGCCACTCCGGCAGTTCAGCGCAGTCTGGCCACTCCGGCAGTTCAGGGCAGTCTGGCCACTCCGGCAGTTCAGGGCAGTCTGGCCACTCCGGCAGTTCAGGGCAGTCTGGCCACTCCGGCAGTTCAGGGCAGTCTGGCCACTCCGGCAGTTCATCGCAGTCTGGCTATTCCGGCAGTTCAGCGCAGTCTGACCTCTCTGGCGACTGTTGACTGACGGGCAGCTCTGACGACTGTTGACTGGCGGGCAGCTCTGACGACTGTTGACTGGCGGGCAGCTCTGACGACGGTTGACTGGCGGGCAGCTCTGGTAATGGTTGACTGGCGGGCAGCTCTGACGACTGTTGACTGGCGGGCAGCTCTGACGACTGTTGACTGGCGGGCAGCTCTGGTGATGGTTGACTGGCGGGTAGCTCTGACGACTGTTGACTGGCGGGCCGCACTGACGACTGTTGACTGGCGGGCCGCACTGACGACTGTTGACTGGCGAGGCTGGGTTCACGCACTTGAAGCCTGGTGCGTGGTGCTGGTACTGGGCGTACCCGATTGTGACCACGCACCTCCATGCTAGTGCGGGGAGCTGGCCTGGGGCTCCATTCTTGCCCCGCAACACTCCCCTTGTGCCCCCCCCTAAAAAATTCTTGGGGGTGCCTCTCGGTCTCCCTTACATCGCCAGCCTTCTTCCGCTGCTTGGTCGTGTGTTGGTGGGGAATTCTTGTGTGCACTGCGTTTGGACGAGCCTGCCACACTGTTGCTGTTGTGAGTATTGTTTGTTGTTTTCGTTTTGTTTTTTGTTTTAAAGGTGCTTCCGGGGTTAGCACCTTTAAGGGGGGGGGGGGTACTGTCACGTCCTGGCCAGTATAAGGGTTAATTAGTATTGTAGTTTGGTCAGGACGTGACAGAGGGTATTTGTTTTATGTGGTTCAGGGTGGTGTGTTTGGTTAAAGGGTGTTTGATTTAGTATTTCCGGGGTTTTGGTTTATAGTCTATGTTTATGTATTTCTATGTCTAGTCTGGTGAGTGTGTTTCTATGTTGTGTTGATTGGGGTTGGGACTCTCAGTTGAAGGCAGGTGTTGTCTATCTGCCTTTGATTGAGAGTCCTATATATTAGGGTGTGTTTGTGGTTGTTATTTGTGGGTGATTGTTCTGTGTTGAGCTTAGGCTTTGCCAGACTGTTTGTTGTCGTTCGTTCGTTCGTTTCTCGTGTTTGTTATTTTTGTATTCATTTTTTTAAGTTAATAAATCATCAAAATGAGCATACCCGTACCTGCTGCGTATTGGTCTACCTTTTCAGATGACGATTTCGCATTATCGTCAGAAGACGAAGACGACAACCGTGACAAATGCTTATGTTTCTAGCTCCTAACAATGTAGTAAAATGTCAAACAAGTACACAAATGATAATAAATAAATAAATAAAAACAACAAGAAATCAAGAAATGTCTGAACGAATCCAATTAACAACCCAAATTGCACTGTAACAGTAATTCAAATGCAGTCTACTATATACTTCAGTACATGAACACCTGTTTCTAATAAATGCCAGGTTTAAGTCAATTGCTTATGAGTAAACTTCAGTGAGTACTGTAAAGATTATGCAAAAGAAGATAAAGGAGAGCAACATCATTGTCTTTTCAACATTTTATTGAGCAAAAGATGTGTACATTAAGGAAATAGACGCCTGGCTCAAATAGAAGCCTGTCTCTAATAAGCGGCGGTTGTGTTCAGTGATTGAAGCAAATAAATGCCCGTGGCTATTAATGAAGTTTTACGGTATGTAAAGTATACAAGTCATTATCTCCTATGTACATGTAGACAGAGACGGGATGTCATAGAAGTACTGTCACAAATGTCTAGAGATTCAATAGTGTTAATTAAACAGTTGCTATGAAAAGGATATCATTTCCCTCGCTTCCCTTCCTCAAATCTCACACGCACGCACACACACACATTTCATGCACGCACGCATACATGCATGCACATGCAAACACACACACACACACATGAAGGAGGCAGGCAATTGGCTCGACGGCAGGATTTGATGCTATAGTTGGGTCACAGACGTCAGTGGAGCTAAATTATACCTAACCCAGATCCCCCTTCCGTCTCACAGAAAGAAATGACACGCATTCTACCAATCTCTCCAATGAGAGGAGAGATTAATACTGTCAATTTAGGACCACAAGAGGCAAGGGATTGTGGGCTGAATCCTTCTCCTTGGGGGCGTTTATGAACTCTCAAGTTAGCACTCTCACCATTCATCATTCGTCAAGAGGAAGGGACCAGAGCCATTTCAGGCTTAGCAGATAAACAGCTGGCATCCAAATATACAGTAGAGCAGGAGGTGACACGCTAACAAGGAAGTCTGTAAGGTAGTCTGTTGTGAGATTTACATGGATCAGAGTGCCATATCGTAGGTCTACTGCTGTTATACAGACAGAGGTAATAGGGTCTGTTTGTGAACAATTATCCATTTGTAAATGACTGTTTTGTGATTATTGTTGGTTTTTATATAATGGGAACTAATTCTCGGGCACGTGAATTACAATAGATTCCTTTCCTGAGAATTTCTTCAAACCCTCCCACCCCCTTCCCATGGGAGAAGAAATGAACTTGTCCATAGACTCTGATGATTTAAGGTCAGATTTACATTTCCCCTTTATGGTTAAGATTAGGTGAAGGTCACGCGGAACCTAGATCTGTGCCAATGGGCACCCTCTTCTACCCCCTCCCTTCCCTTCCCCGGGGTGAAGGGGCTTTTAAACAGCATGTTGAAATGTCACTCTCAGTTTGCAGGTGTAACACTGACTAGTCATTCTCAGTGACCTTTCCCTGCGAAGCCAAATGGAGCGGATGTTAATTGAAATGGGTCTCGACCTCGAGCTGTCATTCTACAAGCCCTGTGCTGCGTATGCATCTTTTTGATCACTGAATGGATAACTGTCTAGCATGCATGCCCTCTCCATCTAGATGAGTTGCCTCTCTCTGTCTCTCTCTGTCTCTCTCTGTGTCTGTCTGTCTCTGTCTCTCTGTCTCTGTCTCTCTCTCTCTGTCTCTCTCTGTATCTGTCTCTCTGTCTGTCTTTGTCTCTCTGTATCTCTCTCTCTCTCTCTCTCTCTCTCTCTCTCTCTCTCTCTCTTTCTCTGTCATAATTTTCTTAGTTGGGACGGCAGGTAGCCTAGTGGTTAGAGAGGCGAGCCAGCAGCCGGAGGGTTGCCAGTTCGTATCATGTGTCCGATGGGAAAAGTCTGGCAGCAAGTGAGCTGGCAACCGGAAGGTTGCTGGTATCTAATCCTAGATGCCATTTCCTGCCATTGTGCCCTTGAGAAAGGCACTCAACCCCCCATAACAATTATCTCCCTGGGTGCCCGGTGTGGGAGCCCCCCCACACCTTTCCAAAACCTGTGTATGTGTCTTTAGGAGGAGTTGGGTTAAAAGAGGAAGTCAAATATCTTAATCTGATAGGTCAAAAGACTGGATACGTTTCCCACCTTCCCTGACCTCCAACTTTATTCATGTGCTCAACACTCCTGAGTCACTCCATTTCATCATATTCTTTGCTTCATGAGCACTGACAGGTGCACCGTGGAGGTTTGAGTTGTATATTAACGTTCTGTAATTTATTCTTTGAAGTGAAGGTAGTCTTTTTCCCTGTCAGGATTCTTGGGAGTTGGCAACATATATTTTGTATAACAAAGACACCTGGCCTTTTCCATAAAAGTAGTTTAAAATCACTTTCTCTACAGTGGAAATGGGTGGTTGAATGTTGAAAGTTTTGTGCCTTTGAAATAAGAATTCTAAGCTGCAGCTACTTCAGTAAATGTTTTGGAGGGATGCGAAAGGTTAAAAGTCTATTCATGATACAAATCCCTCCCTCACCTTGTTAGTTAGTTCCTCTGTCTGACCACATTCCAAACCCAGGGTCACGTGGAGAAATATTTCACTTCCCAAAGTAGAGTCTGAATGAGCAAATTCCTCAGTCAGTTTCCATGTGTTGGGACTTAACACGTACACCATTGTCTTACTTCAGGAAGCAAAACGGCTGTCTGTACTCATCTGTCTGATGACTCTGGAACCCTTATGGAATAGATCAAAAGCTACAATATGCTGTCATTATGCTGTCATTACATTCTAATAATACCTAGGTGACTGTCAATACCAACTCTTTGTCCTCCCTAAAGAATCAGAGTTCGTCTTAATTAAACCCTACCAGAAGTTTCACACAAGATTAACACATTTCGTTTGCAATAACATCAACATGAAGTGATTTGATAACCAGTTTCTAATATGAAAAAGAGTGCCACCAACTGGTGGTGGTCTCCAAGAGAGGTGCGGGTTAAATATAGGTATAATCATCCCGGCGTCTCCATTAGAAGGCTTGGTAATGACCAGTAGGAGACAGATGTACAAGAGGGGACTAGTACAAGTGGTTTCTATGAAAGAAGGACTTAAATAACATTTTACATAGCGGTAATAAGGTGATAGCAACGTGCTATGTTAATTGTTATATGTAGTGTATATACAGTAGATGAAAATCTACAAAATATTCAATAGCTTAGACAGTAGCTATATATGCTAGCAATGAGCTAGCATGCTAGGTAGCTAAGCTAGCATCACTTGAGTACCGGACACAGCTCTGGGGGCCCATGCGCCTGTCATCCCGTGTGGCTCAGTTGGTGGTCCTGTGTGGCTCAGTTGGTAGAGCATGGTGTTTGCAACGCCAGGGTTGTGGGTTCGATTCCCACGGGGGACCAGTACGGAGAAAAAAAAAAGTATGAAATGTATGCATTCACTACTGTAAGTCGCTCTGGATAAGAGCGTCTGCTAAATGACTAAAATGTAAAAATGTCATCGATGTCTAATAATTTAATAAATATATAAATCATTTTGACAGTAACCCTCCAAAAAGACATTCATAAACATTTTTAATTTCCATATGTACTAGGAAGTTAAGTGTTTGTTTCTTGGACTTCAGGAATATGACTGAGAAAGTGCCTCAGGCCTTGAAAAATAATACATTTAACATTAACTGACTGAAAGTTTTAGTTTAGAAAACGATCTTTCCACAGAAGCGACAGTTACAGGGATGGTAAAAAACAGCTTGATTGCCCTAGCAACATCAGGGAAACTGGGCAGAAGGAAGTGGTGCTTCAAATACAGCAGTTCTGCAACATCTTTAATTGAGCCTCTCATTCTCCTTAATTGCCGGCCTCAACACGTTATGGAAAGAGATGATCTGTATAGGAAGCTCTGGGGACAGGTCGTCTGGATACTGGACAGCTCAACAACAACAACAAACGGTTTGCAATTTTGTTTATACTGGTGAACCGGCGTTTGAGATGTGTGGTTGCATATATCAACAGTCCCTTATCTCTGGTATAATGTATCTTGGCATGCATCATTCAAGACTAAGTTTCAATTGTGTGCAGTGCAATGGACATATAATTCTCAATGTCTCAGGAAAGACTGTCTGGGTTGACAATACTCAGTATAGAAAACAGTCGGGCTCGCACCCTGAACCTACAGGCCGTGGTGAAAAAATGTACACACAAAAAAAGGACTTCAGGACACCAGGGGAGGTTCTCAAGTTGGAATTAATTTGATTTAATGTAATTGACCTTGCAGCCCATTTATGTAAGCTGTTACCGGCTGAGTTCAACAATAAATAGTGGCTGAATTTGTCCTTAAAACGACTACTTTTATTCCTAATTGCTAGGCTATTCCATGTCATCTTTTATTCCTCATTGCGAGGCTATTCCATGTCATCTTTTATTCCTCATTGCGAAGGCTATTTGATGTCATTTTTATAAAAAGTGTTTAAATGGCAGCTAAATACGGTATATATTATAGCTATAGATTGTACACTGCATAATGAAACAATCCCTAGTAAGCTTGTGTTTCGACGGTGGATTTACTTTTTTGGCATTAATAGACAACTTTCTATCCAAGTTGGGAGAGAGCGCGAGGGCGGCTCATGTCATGCAGATTCAGGGATTATTTAAGATACTCTTTGAAGAGGTAGGGTTTCAGATGTTTTCAGAAGATGGGCAGGGACTCTGCTGTCCTAGCTTCAGGGGAAGGCTGGTTCCACCATTGGGGTGCCAGGACTGAGGAGAACTTGGACTGGGCTGAGCGGGAGCCACCTTCCCGTATGGGTGGGAGGGCCAAGAGACCAGAGGTGGCAGAATGGAGTGCTTGGGTTGAAGGTTAGGTCAGAGTTAGGTCAGAGTTTGTGAGCCTGTGTCCCAGGGCTGTAGAGTGTGAATTTGTGAATTTTGTACTTGCCTGACACTCAAACTGAATTCTTCCGCTGCTCTATCATTTGTTACATACTTCAGTCTGAGGCTGCCATCACTGAAGGCATTTGTGGTGATGTCAAAATGAGTGGGTTTTGTACAAAACAAAGTAATCAGCAATTGGATCATCTCTAACCAATCAGAGTTTCAAAGACAATGACACATTTTCTAAATGCCGCTTTAGCAATGCATATTCTGTCTCTGGCCCAACCCATCGGTTTCTGCCACCAATCAGACTGAATGGATTTCCATCCCGACTCATTACGTGGGCGTGGCGTAGCGTTTGACTGGAGCAAGGAGTTTGGGTAACAAGGCAAGTTTTGTACATAACACATTTGAAATGTATTTGGAACTACACATACACTCCAAACTAGTCCAGCCAACTGTATAAACTTAGATACAAATACACAGGGATCAAAGGGAAGTGAAACGGCGGGAAGTGGTCTTTGGAGACTGGAAGTTAAACTGAGTCGTCTTGAGGTGATGGAATGCTTCTGTATTTCATGGCAATATATGCTGGAGGGAGAGACATACAACTTGTGAGTCTGTTGTCTTCTGATTATTGTCTAAGAAGTATATACTCAGAAGACGGTCCATTGGTGGAACATAAGAAGCTTGAGAAGAAATTGGACCAAACTTTGTGTTAATTGGCTCTTACTCATCCTTCTCATCAGTCATTCAGCTCAATGAAGCAACTGACTACTCTAGATCTAAGTAACAATAGGCTTTCTTCTGTGCCAAATGCCACTCATAATATCCAATCTCTGACAATCTTGGATCTCAGATACAATACCATCAATAAACTAGGCTCATTCGATTTTGCCAATCTGACAGGACTAACAATGAAATCACTGACATTAAAGGCAATGTTTTTCAAGATTTGCAGGACTTAAAACTCCTAGATCTGGGAAGAAACAGTATCCCATCTTTACGTTATGTTTTTAAGAATTGTTTGCAAAAACTAGAAAACTTGCAATTGAGAGGCAATATGCTAAGAACTATCCATAAAGGAGACTTTGAAAGCTTACAATCTCTCAAAACGTTGATTTTATTTGACAACCGAATTGACACTGTGGAAGATGGGGCCTTTCAGGGTTTGGTCAATCTTAAAATGCTTCATTTGGCATCGAATAGAATGAGTCAAATAAACATTAGGGCCACTATGTTCAGAGGACTGACAGCCTTAGAAACACTTGATTTGAGTTGGAATCGTATTAAACATCTACATTATGGTGAACTTAAATCCCCACCCTTTTCTCTTCTGACGTCTCTCAAGATCCTGATCATCTCCGCTCAGCATCCCTTTGGAATGTTGAATATACCATCCAACTTTCTTCATGGTCTGAAATATTTATTGGCATTCAGCGCAAGGAGTCTTAACATTAAGTCCTTTCACCCAGACACATTCATCCACACACCACAGTTGTGGTCCCTTGACATCAGCCTGAATGAGTTCACAGCCCTGAGCAAGGAGTTGTTTCACCCGATCCCACGACTCAACAGGCTATACCTGTTTAAAGCCCAACTTCAGTCTTTAGATTTTCTCATAGGAGCCAACCTCACTCAACTCAGTTACTTACAGGTGAGAAAGAATGACTTTACAGTAGTCAGTGAGACAATGATACGTTCTTTACCTGCTTTAGTTTACTAGGACCTGCAAGACAAGACTTTCACCTGTGACTGCAGCAATGCTTGGTTTATCCAGTGGGTGACAACAGAAAACCAAACGCAGGTTGTTGATGCCTATTACTTTACCTGCAACTATCCGGTCAATCTAGGAGGTACCAAACTGTTGGACCTTGACATCCACTTCTGTTCAGTAGATATAGGATTCTTCTACTTCATCTCCTCCACTTCTCTGGTCCTCTTAACCTTGTTGGGGTCCTTTATCTACCATCTCCTGAGATGGCAGGTGGTCTACGCCTACTATCTCTTTCAGGCTTATCTCTATGACACAAAGCGGAGGAATGTCCGTGTGACTCATCAGTATGATGCCTTCGTCTCCTACAATGGCCACGATGAGCCCTGGGTCCTGAGGGAACTTCTGCCAGAGCTGGAGGGAAACCAAGGCTGGAAGCTGTGTCTGCATCACCGTGACTTCCAGCCAGGCAAACCCATCGTAGACAACATCAGAGACGCCATCTACGGGAGCCGCAAGACCATCTGCGTGATCAGCCGTCGCTACCTGGAGAGTGAGTGGTGCTCCTGGGAGATCCAGGTGGCCAGCTTCCATCTGTTTGATGAGCAGAAGGACGTTCTGATCCTGGTGTTTCTGGAGGAGGTCCCAGACCAGCAGCTCTCCCCCTTCCACTGGATGAGAAAGCTGGTGAAGAGACCTACCTACCTGAGCTGGCCCAGAGCTGGGGAGCACACCGGAGTCTTCTGGCAGAAACTCCGGGTGGCTCTGGAGACCAGGGACTGCCTTACTGAAGAGAACCCCATCCTGTCCGGGGTGGATAGAAAATGATAATGACTAACTAAATGTAACGTTTCTAAATGAAAAGGTGTTATTTCATCCAAACATGGCGAAGAAATATAGTAAAAAAAACTATTATAAAACGATCCCAATCAACCGTCAGACTTTGTTCTAGATTTACCCTACTGAATATAATTGACAACTGGCAATGTTTGAAATCAGAAATGTAGTTTATGCAAATCTACAATAAACTTTATGATGAAATGTAAAATTAAATGTATTATGAAATATGTTATGTGTGCTATTTGATGATGAATTTATGATGAAACGTTTGACTTATTTACTTGTTATGTTCTCCTAGTTCTCTAGCTTTCTGGAACTTTAAAATGTTCTTGAAATTGTTAAGTGTAAGCGAAAGCTTTATATAAACCACATTTTGAGTCTTTGTGATGAAAAACACTTTGAAAATAAAATGTCAAATACATTTGTCATCTTGCTTTTTATGCAAACTTTGTTTTTGACTAGCTATAAACTTTTACTCCTAATTCTATAGAACCCAGGAAGAGAAGGCATGGCTCCCTTCAGCTCCTTATTACATCATTACCATGACTCACCATCACTCAAAAATATTCATCTTTCACTCTCTCTCTTCTCTTCTTACCTCTGTTGGCATATTGCCCAGATGGAGGGTAACCAGTTGTTTCTGACACTCTGAATCAGCTCAGACCCATTTGAGGAATCTAGTGTACCTGTACACTGGTGCCATACAACCAAGCCTGGCTCACAACTTTGACTTTCTCTTCAATTCTCCACACGGCACTTACTCCTGTGGAATGTACTCCAGTAGCTTCCACACAGTAATAAGACAATGTTCAATTACTGTAGGTATAATGGAGTTATTATATATTTACCAGGCTTATAGAGTTGGGGGTAGACCATTGCAGGGCTGCCTGCGGGTGATGGGCAACACATCAGCACCACAGTATTGTCCTGCTCACATTTTGAGTGTAATTCTAGACCTGGGTATTGATTGTAATATAGTCTAAATGAGCAGTTCCTTTCAGACATGTTATTGTTTACAAAGTCATACAATCACACATTTATCCACAGCAATATGAATACAATACATTTATCCACAGCAATATGAATACAATACATTTATCCACAGCAATATGAATACAATACATTTATCCACAGCAATATGAATACAATACATTTATCCACAGCAATATGAATACAATACATTTATCCACAGCAATATGAATACAGTACATGTATCCACAGCAATGTGAATACAGTACAATACATTTATCCACAGCAACGTGAATGCAGTACATGTATCCACAGCAATGTGAATACAATACATTTATCCACAGCAATGTGAATACATTTATTTTCAATGATAGTTCCACTCCCCCTCAATTTAAAAGGTTTCAGTCATAGTCTTCTTCATTCCCAATATTGCATATCATCACACATTCATATTGTGTAGATACTGTATCCAACACGCCAGGGGATACTTTGGTATATTAATATTTAATGTTAGAAGAGGTTTTGTTTTTTGCAGTACTGTTGTGTCCGTGTGACTAGAGAGAGGGTCCTGAGAGAGAGGTCAGATGCAGACCCACAGTAAAGGTTAGTCCATCTGATCAGTGGCCTTTGAAGCCCAGCCATACCCCCTCTGTCTTATCAGCAGTCCGCTGTTCTTATAGCTCCTCTCCCTCCCTCTCTCCTCCCTGACTCTCCCTTTCCTCTCTACCCAAACTCCCCTCTGTTCTCTCGTCTTGTCTCCTCCCCTCTCCTCTTTGCTCCCTCCCTCCCCTCCTTCTCCTCTTTGCTCCCTCCCTCCCCTCTCCTCTTTGTTCCCTCCCTCCCCTCTCCTCTTTGTTCCCTCTCTCCCCTCCCTTCTTTGCTCCCTCCCTCCCCTCTCCTCTTTGCTCCCTCCCCCCCTCTCCTCTTTGCTCCCTCCCTCCCTCCTTCCCTCTCCTCTCCTCTCCTCTTTGCTCCCTCCCTCCCCTCTCCTCTTTGCTCTCTCCCTCCCCTCTCCTCTTTGCTCCTTGCCTCCATCCTCTGCTCCACCCCCCCACTCTCTTTCTCCTCCCTCTGTTCTTCTCTCTCAATCTCACCTCCATCTCCTCCCCGGTCGCCCCTCTCCTGCCTCCCTCTCCACTGCCTCGCCGTCTCTTTCAACCAAGCAGTCCCCTGATCCTCCCTCTCCCCTCCCATTCAGATCAGAAATCTCCCTCTCCACTCTCTCTTTCCCTCTCCCCTCCCTCCCTCTCTCCCTCCCACCTCCCTCCTCCCTCCTCTCCCCTCCCCGTCACCAGAGCAGAGCCTCTGCAAGACTCGTATAACTCCTGAATGTTAATAAGGATGTCAGGTTAGGGTGCCAAAACAACATTGTGAGAAGTGTGATGGCAGTGTTGAAGCTTTCATCTCGCTTGTCACTCTCATTAGGTAAGTCAGGTAGGTAGGTAGTTAGTTAGTTAGGCAGCTAGGAAGGAAGGCAGGCAGGCAGGCAGGCAGGCAGGCAGGCAGGCAGGCAGGCAGGCAGGAAGGAAGGAAGGAAGGAAGGAAGGAAGGAAGGAAGGAAGGAAGGAAGGAAGGAAGGAAGGAAGGAAGGAAGGAAGGAAGGAAGGAAAGAAGGAAGGACATTCTCCAGTCTCTGGAATGATTCCATAAACATGGCCATCATCCCCAACTGCCTAGATGATACAGCTAGCTACTAACCTCAGCTGAGAGACATCCTCTAAGTAGACCTACCACACAGATAGATAAGCCTGATTGACAAGGAGCCTGGGTGATCAGGAGCTGAGAGCAGATTTACTTGGCAAAACAAACCACACACACACATACACACATACAAACACACATCGATTTGTCTGCGAAGGAGCATTCCTGAATCCAGACGTGCACTGTGCTGTTCTCCCCCTACAGCTCGGTATTCATCAACTTCCAATTAACATTGAATGCAGCCCTCCAGATGGCTGGAGAGACGTCCATTTGGAACGTACAGTCGCAGCCTATACATTCAGAGACAAAGGCACATTGTCAATGCATATATGAGCAATTAACCAGAGACAGGAATAGATTTGAGTCACTTCTATGACTCTGATAGCTGGCGTTACCCATTGCTGTTAATGTTGATGCAGACAGAATGGCCATAGGGCAATTCAGGCAAATGTCAGATGGGCTAGTCTGGGGTTTTTGCGCTAAATGCTTATTATTTGGCTAATAATGGTGGCGTTGAGGGAAAAAATGGTCCAGTGTGTTAGAAATTTCTAGTCCCAATGCGTCCCTGCATTGAGGGGTGTAAAGAGCCTAAAAACACTCATGAAGAATTGAGTATTTGTGGTAAATGTGTTGTTTCTTTACTGGCCCAGACATGTAATCAATAGATTGCACAGTAGAGTGATGTGTTCTTCACGTTGTTTATCTTGGTCAGTGGAGAGGACAATTGTTAATTTGAGGGACTTGCAGACATACAGTGGGGGGAAAAAGTCTTTGATCCCTGCTGATTTTGTACGTTTGCCCACTGACAAAGAAATGATCAGTCTATAATTTTAATGGTAGGTTTATTTGAACAGTGAGAGACAGAATAACAACAAAAAATCCAGAAAAACGCATGTGAAAAATTTTATAAATTGATTTGCATTTTAATGAGGGTAATAAGTATTTGACCCCCTCTCAATCAGAAAGATTTCTGGCTCCCAGGTGTCTTTTATACAGGTAACGAGCTGAGATTAGGAGCACACTCTTAAAGGGAGTGCTCCTAACCGCAGCTTGTTACCTGTATAAAAGACACCTGTCCACAGAAGCAATAAATCAATCAGATTCCAAACTCTCCACCATGGCCAAGACCAAAGAGCTCTCCAAGGATGTCAGGGACAAGATTGTAGACCTACACAAGGCTGGAATGGGCTACAAGACCATCGCCAAGCAGCTTGGTGAGAAGGTGACAACATTTGGTGCGATTATTCGCAAATGGAAGAAACACAAAAGAACTGTCAATATCCCTCGGCCTGGGGCTCCATGCAAGATCTCACCTTGTGGAATTGGAATGATCATGAGAACGGTGAGGAATCAGCCCAGAACTACACGGGAGGATCTTGTCAATGATCTCAAGGCAGCTGGGACCATAGTCACCAAGAAAACAATTGGTAGCACACTACGCCGTGAAGGACTGAAATCCTGCAGCGCCCGCAAGGTCCCCCTGCTGAAGAATACATACACATGCCCATCTGAAGTTTGCCAATGAACATCTGAATGATTCAGAGGACAACTGGTGAAAGTGTTGTGGTCAGATGAGACCAAAATGGAGCTCTTTGGCATCAACTCAACTTGCCGTGTTTGGAGTAGGAGGAATGCTGCCTATGACCCCAAGAACACCATCTCCACCGTCAAACATGGAGGTGGAAACATTATGCTTTGGGGGTGTTTTTCTGCTAAGGGGACAGGACAACTTCACCACATCATTTGACGGGGCCATGTACTGTCAAATCTTGGGTGAGAACCTCCTTCCCTCTGCCAGGGCATTGAAAATGGGTCGTGGATGGGTATTCCAGCATGACAATGACCCAAAACACACGGCCAAGGCAACAAAGGAGTGGCTCAAGAAGAAGCACATTAAGGTCCTGGAGTGGCCTAGCCAGTCTCCAGACCTTAATCCCATAGAAAATCTGTGGAGGGAGCTGAAGGTTCGAGTTGCCAAACGTCAGCCTCGAAACCTTAATGACTTGGAGAAGATCTGCAAAGATGAGTGGGACAAAATCCCTCCTGAGATGTGTGCAAACCTGGTGGCCAACTACAAGAAACGTCTGACCTCTGTGATTGCCAACAAGGGTTTTGCCACCAAGTACTAAGTCATGTTTTGCAGAGGGGTCAAATACTTATTTCCCTCATTAAAATGCAAATCAATTTATCCTGTTAGGGCTAGGGGGCAGTATTTACACGGCCGGATAAAAAATTTACCCAATTTAATCTGGTTATTACTACTGCCCAGAAACTAGAATATGCATCTAATTATTCGCTTTGGATAGAAAACACCCTAAAGTTTCTAAAACTGTTTGAATGGTGTCTGTGAGTATAACAGAACTCATATGGCAGGCAAAAACCTGAGAAGATTCTGTACAGGAAGTGCCCTCTCTGACCATTCCTTGGGCTTCTTGGCTCTGTTTATTGAAAACTTAGGATCTTTGCTGTAACGTGACACTTCCTACGGCTCCCATAGGCTCTCAGAACCCGGGGAAAAAGCTGAATGATGTAATTCCAGCCCCTGGCTGAAAAACATTAGCGCCTTTGGTAAGTGGTCTATCAGAGGACAATCAGACTGTGGCTCCTGCACGAGGCGACCCCATGTTTTTAGTTTCTCTCTCTTTGTACTAAAACACAGATTCCCGGTCGGAAT
>NC_042968.1:35924178-35936678 GCF_901001165.1 Salmo trutta | reverse complement strand
TTGGCTACAGATGGGTGGACTCCATATTAATGGTCATTTGTTGCTGTGTATTTGATCTAGTTGCTGTATTCTAGGGCCAGCTGTATTAAGGGTGCCAACTAGCCATCTTGTTTACAGTTAACACTTTAGTGTAAATAATATCACAACAAACCTATTTAAAGAGGACCACTAAATTTTCTAATATCACAACAAACCTATTTAAAGACGACCACAGTATTTTCTAATATCACAACAAACCTATTTAAAGACGACCACAGTATTTTCTAATATCACAACAAACCTATTTAAAGAAGACCACAGTATTTTCTAATATCACAACAAACCTATTTAAAGACGACCACAGTATTTTCTAATATCCCAACAAACCTATTTAAAGAGGACCACAGTATTTTCTACCTGGTACCGTTGGTTGTACTGTACTCCATCATTTTAGGCTGGGTGATTTTTTTCTTGCTCTGAAATCCTTCTATTGTTTTGTAAGGTGCTTCCCTCACCATCATTAATAATGGTGATGTGATACTGTAGGCCATTTAGCAGAAGCGTTTATCAAAGCGACTTACAGTCATGCAGGCATACATTGTTCATATGGGTGGCCCCAATAGTAGTCCAAGCCATGATCCTGGAGTTTCAAGCACCATGCTCTACCAGGTGAGCCACAGAGGACCCCACCATACAGTAGAAACAACAGAGTTAAGTGGGTGATCTTTCTAAACTGATTTTCTCTCTGAGATGAGTCACATTTTCCTGGAGTGAAAGAAGTGTGTATAAGTGGGAGATTGTGTGAGAGGAAAAGGTTGCCTGAGATTGCACAGGATTGTGAGTGTGTGTACTCAATCGACTGGGGTATCCCTGGGAGACCAGCAGCTATCTGTCAATAATCCAACAGTCAGCAAGGAGACAGAAATGGAGAGAGCAGAAGAGGCTGATAGAGAAAGAGACCACAATAAGAGAGAGAGAGAGGGAGAGGGAGAGGGAGGGGGAGAGGGAGAGAGAGAGAATGAGACAGAGAGAGAGAGAGACACAGAGAGAGAGAGAGACACAGAGAGACAGAGAGAGTACACAGAAGTCAAAAAGTCAGCTTGCATCACCCGTGAACCGTTCATTGCCCTGCAATGCAATTACATTCCCAGTCCCAGTTCAAAATAATACAGCAACTCAACAGGGATAAATGGCCTCATTAGGGAAAATGGGGTGTTTCTGTGCCGAGTGGTAATTATATAGAATGAAGAATGGTGATGTGCTGCGATGCATTGGTGAAAGGGCTGGTGGTGTCCCAAATCACACCCTAATCCTTATACAGTGCACTACTTTTCTCTGGTCAAAAGTAGTGAACCATGTAGGGAATACAGTGTCATTTGGGACGCAGATGTTTTCTTCTAAACCTGCATTCAGTCAATTGGTCGGTGTGTCTGACTGAACATCTGCAGTGATTGCCCGTATACTTACACTGAAGCGTCTGTTGATGGAGGATAATTAGTCTGTAAGCCAGTGATTATGTTTCAGCCTAAACAAATGGGTTGAGGAGCCCGACACAATTTACAATGATAAGTCAGTTATAGAGTCCACTTTTGTATCTCATTGATCAGGAATGACAGGACTCCTAGCCTTCATTGCCCTCTAAAAATCCATCTCTCTATCCCTATTGGTTTGGAATTGGTTCAATGACAGACGGACGGACGGACGGACGGACGGACAGACAGACAAACAGAGAGACAGACAGAGAAACAGACAGAGAGACAGACAGAGAGACAAACAGAGAGACAGACAGAGAGACAGACAGAGAAACAGACAGAGACAAACAGGGAAACAGACAGAGAGACAAACAGAGAGACAGACAGAGAAACAGACAGAGAGACAAACAGAGAGAGACAGAGAAACAGACAGAGAGACAGACAGAGACAAACAGGGAAACAGACAGACAAAAAAATGAAAACCAGGCTGGTCACACTAAGCATTGATTTCTAATTTCATCATGATCAATTGGGACAGTTTTCAAAAGAAGGCAGTAGCATGAACCTTGGTGCCGTAGAGGGTTGCAGTAGCATGAACCTTGGTGCTGTAGAGGGTTGCAGTAGCATGAACCTTGGTGCCTTAGAGGGTTGCAGTAGCATGAACCTTGGTGCCGTAGAGGGTTGCAGTAGGATGAACCTTGGTGCCGTAGAGGGTTGCAGTAGGATGAACCTTGGTGCTTTAGAGGGTTGCAGTAGCATGAACCTTGGTGCCGTAGAGGGTTGCAGTAGGATGAACCTTGGTGCCGTAGAGGGTTGCAGTAGGATGAACCTTGGTGCCTTAGAGGGTTGCAGTAGGATGAACCTTGGTGCTTTAGAGGGTTGCAGTAGCATGAACCTTGGTGCCGTAGAGGGTTGCAGTAGGATGAACCTTGGTGCCTTAGAGGGTTGCAGTAGGATGAACCTTGGTGCCGTAGAGGGTTGCAGTAGGATGAACCTTGGTGCTGTAGAGGGTTGCAGTAGCATGAACCTTGGTGCCGTAGAGGGTTGCAGTAGCATGAACCTTGGTGCCGTAGAGGGTTGCAGTAGGATGAACCTTGGTGCCTTAGAGGGTTGCAGTAGGATGAACCTTGGTGCTTTAGAGGGTTGCAGTAGGATGAACCTTGGTGCTTTAGAGGGTTGCAGTAGCATGAACCTTGGTGCCGTAGAGGGTTGCAGTAGGATGAACCTTGGTGCCTTAGAGGGTTGCAGTAGGATGAACCTTGGTGCCTTAGAGGGTTGCAGTAGGATGAACCTTGGTGCCTTAGCGGGTTGCAGTAGGATGAACCTTGGTGCTTTAGAGGGTTGCAGTAGGATGAACCTTGGTGCTTTAGAGGGTTGCAGTAGGATGAACCTTGGTGCTTTAGAGGGTTGCAGTAGGATGAACCTTGGTGCCTTAGAGGGTTGCAGTAGGATGAACCTTGGTGCCTTAGAGGGTTGCAGTATGATGAACCTTGGTGCCTTAGAGGGTTGCAGTAGGATGAACCTTGGTGCTTTAGAGGGTTGCAGTAGCATGAACCTTGGTGCCTTAGAGGGTTGCAGTAGGATGAACCTTGGTGCTTTAGAGGGTTGCAGTAGGATGAACCTTGGTGCCTTAGAGGGTTGCAGTAGGATGACCTTGGTGCCTTAGAGGGTTGCAGTAGGATTAACCTTGGTGCCTTAGAGGGTTGCAGTAGGATGAACCTTGGTGCCTTAGAGGGTTGCAGTAGGATTAACCTTGGTGCCTTAGAGGGTTGCAGTAGGATGAACCTTGGTGCCTTAGAGGGTTGCAGTAGGATTAACCTTGGTGCCTTAAGAGGGTTGCAGAAGGCAATTGGATTAACCTTGAGAGAGAGACAGAGACACAGAGAGAGAGAGAGAGAGAGAGACAGAGAGAGCGACATATATAGACAGACAGAGACAGACAGAAAGAGAGACAGAGACAGGCAGAGAGATCGAGAGAGACAGAGAGAGAGACAGACAGCGAGAGAGACAGAGAGAGAGAGACAGAGCGACAGAGGCAGAAAGAGAGAGAGAGATAGAGATACATAGCGAGAGAGGGAGAGAGAGAGACATAGAGACAGACAGACAGACAGACAGACAGACAGACAGACAGACAGACAGACAGACAGACAGACAGACAGACAGACAGACAGACAGACAGACAGACAGACAGACAGACAGACAGAGAGAGAGAGAGAGAGGCATAATATTGAGGGATTTGGATAAACCCTATACCCATGAACTGCAGATGTATGTTGTGAATGTTAATGAGGGGTATAAAATACTCAGAGGAGGATCAGGATGTATTTTAAAGCAGTGTGAGTATGACTAGAGGAGTGAGAGAGATTGATTTGAAAAAAGTAAGCATTGCGTCGACACACTGCACAGTAGATAGAAAACGATGGTTTTGGTGATATGTGAATCAGAAAATCACTAAGATTTCCTTATTCAAAGTTGAACTATAGTGAATGAGGCCAGTAGTTTTCTGTTGAGAGAGATAATCAATTCTGCAGTGAATGAGTTATTATCTTATCTCCAATTATGAACGGCTAGGCATTTAGCTTCTTACAGTACATGCTTTTCTGTCTGTCTGTCTGTCTGCCTCTCTCTTTCTCTCTTCCTATTCTCCTCTCTCTCTCAAAAGCTCTCTCTCTCCGACGCTCTCTCTCCCTGCCGGCATCAACACAAGAACATCATTAAATCCCCCAGCATTAATGCTCAAAGACGTCCTTTTGTACCAATCAATGAAGCAACCCTCTCCCTGCAGGAAACCTCCACTATATTAGCAACAAAGCCCCACCCTGCCACTCTTTTGGTTAACAGCTGAGGAATATGGCTGGAGAAATGTAACCACTCTCAAATTCATAAAAGGCGCTATGGATGCAAGGACTGATCATCCATGAGATCAAAGTGATAGTTCTAATCCTGTTTTTAAGCTATACAGTGATTACATTTACATTAAGTGGCAGGTAGCCTGGCGTTTAAGAGTGTTGGTCCAGTAAGCCGGTGAGAAATCTGCCGATGAGCCCTTGAGCAAGATACTTAACCATAATGGCTCCTGTAAATCGCTCTGTATAAGAGCGTCTATTTAAATGTAAAACATTGTTTACAACAAATGGTGGTAAACAAGCTCACATTTTGGGTTCTGATGGGATACGACAGTTGATATAAGCTCATAAGGAATAATGGACCCTGTGATAAACTTGTTGTGAATCGATGGCCGCAAATGTTTATCACAGGGTCCATATAGGCAATACCACTGAAGGGGGATGAGGCTAGCCAAGAGGGAGTTGTCAGAGAAACAAGCAGATGGGAGAAATGGGAAGGCTGTAGTGTCAGAGACAGAAGTCTCCCAGGATCTCGCTCAGGCACAAATGTAGGATCATTTTACTCCCCCTGAATCCTAACCTCAACCATTATGGGGGTATGCAAAACTGACCCAAAATCAGTTTCAAGGTGCGTATCTTCCGAAGAATTTGTCAGGACCCAGGGGAAACGGGATGCCTCCCAAATGGCACCCTGTTCCCTTCATAGTTCACTACTTTTGACTACAGCTCTATGGGTGGTAGCCTGCCAACCTATACTGAACACCCCTGGTTGTTGCTGCATCTTGGATGCTGAGAGGAGAGCCAGAGGACAACTCCATGCAGAGCAGTGGAAAATGAGGTTGCTGGCTCCCGCTGATTCTCTCTGTTTGTCTTATTTTCTCTCCTGTTTTTTCTCTCTCTCTCTCGCTTCTGATCTATCTCTCCTGTTTTATCCCTTTCTCTCTCTCTATCGCTCTCTCTCTATCTCTCTCTTCTGATTTCTCTTTCCTGTTTTTTCCCCCTCTCTCTCTCTCTCTCTCTCTCTCTCTCTCTCTCTCTCTCTCTCTCTCTCTCTCCATTGCTCTCTCTTACAATCTCTCTTTGAAATGTGAGAGTCAATTAAAATATCAATGTATGATTGCTAGAAATCCAATCTTGGAAGAATAATTTTTGCCCCCCATACTATAGTCACATATGAGACATGGGATAAGAAGGGAATTCAGTCTGTTTGCCTGTTGTCCTGTTTCAACCAGAATGAAATAATAGTAACTCCTCAATAATCAATGCATTCTTCATGAAATGTACTCTCACCTCTCTGTTTCACCTACATAAACTCTCTCCCACCGTCCTGTTTCAGTCAGTGTGGTGCTAAATCCTTGACAATGTAACTTTGCCCTAGTATACTGTACAGTGAGAAAGTCGTCATGTAGAAACACATTTGTGCGTGTCACAATAACACTTGAATGAAATAATTTGAATACTGCTGTCCCTACTCATTCTGCCATCAGATAGAGTAGCTCTCTCTTGGTCTCCTTCATTAACTGTCTTCTTCTTTCACTGCCCTATCTCTCTCCCTCTTTGTCTTTCAGATCCACTAAATCCATCTCTCTCTTTCTCTCTTGCTTCCTCATTGCCTGAGTCCCAATTCTCCACCCCTTTCCCAAAGTGTGCACTTGCACACTTTCCATAATGCATTTCCCAATGGTGAAAGCTCCCTCTGGCCTATGTTTACAACAATCCAATTATTTTAAATACATGACCAGGAGTGTGCAAGTGTGCACTTTGCAAGAAGAGTGCAGAATTGGGACATAGCCTTTCTATCTAAAATCCAGGGTTGGGCTCAATTTTAATTGAAGTCACTCAGTTCAGGCAGTGAATTGGATTTTTTTGTTTTTTAATGTTACAACTTTTGACATAAATACCTTTCTTTTTCAGTTTATTAAGAATTCATTGAAAAGAAAATTGATTTTTAAAATTTTTGAATTTGAAATTCAGTTTACTTTCTGAGTTGACTGGCATGAAAATCTAAATGACCCCAACCCCACTAAAATCACATCCCAGTGGGCAAAACTGTTTGACTTGAACTCCAAATGTTCTTTCCACCCCAAACCCCTTCTTTCCTTTTCAGACGCAGGAGTCATTGAACCCCAATAACCTGGAGTACTGGATGGAGGATATCTACACGCCGGGTTACGATTCGCTGCTCAAGAGGAAGGAAGCGGAGTTTCGGAGAGCCAAGGTGTGCAAGATTGGAGCGCTGATTGCCGCAGCCGCCTGCACTGTGATCCTGGTCATCGTTGTGCCCATATGCACTATGAAGTCATGAAGTGCTCCAAGTCGTGCTCTACAAAGTGCTCAAAGTCGCACACTTTCCCTCTGCCCCTGTTTATTCTGGCTAATTGGAAAAGGACTGAATACGTGTGAGCAATATGGTATCAGTCCAATTACAGGAGCAGCCCTCTGATTGGCTATGTGGACGTTTGAAGAGTGAGGTACATGTATTGTTTAATGTGAATCTGGCCTATGTTCGTGGCATTGGAATCAAGTCTATGTTCTTTTCTACATGATTTAGTTGTTATGCCACGGGATAGGGCATTGGTATTAGGCAATCGTCAGTACACATTCAAAATGACTTTGTTCAGAGGGGAATGTTGCAAGTTTGATCTTTTCTATTTATTGTTGCCTATATTTACTTATTGACATTTATGTATTTATGATCAAAGACAGACGGTATGCAACGGGAATGTACACAATGTCTACAGTATATCTTTTACATTTAAATGTATATTGTATTGGTGTACGATGTTCCAGAATATTACAAGTACAATATTTATTTCACTTTTTCTCTTTGTTAAAACGGCAATCTGCAATTCAAAGAAAAACGACAAAGCGGCTACCCAGCCAATGTTTTTGTTTACTGAAACAGATTATCTGTACAGTATACGGTCGACAGCTGGATTTGTTTTTGTAGACAGCGTCTGATATTTTATTTTAGTATAATTGCTGTATAATGTATTTTAATGAGAGTTATTTTTTGATGAATTATCTGGTAGAATGTGATGAGGTGCACCAGATATCATTTATCTTTATCTATAATAATAATAATAATAATAACCAGAGTTTTAATTCATGGGATTTTGTGTAATGCCTTTTCTAAATAGACATACAGTATATTGAAGTGCTGTAGTTGAAATAGACGAATAACAGGCAGTACATACAGTAGATTGTAAAAACAATATAAAACACTACAGAGCTAACCTGAATGTATTGAAAGTAGCATTACTCACAGAGAGAGCAAACACACATATCATTTCTCATCGTCTCTTGAGCAGAATTGAGTTGAATGTTGCACTCCTTTCCTTGCTTTAGATAGTTTAACTACTAGCCAAACGCACACAGCTGCAGTAGGGAGCTCTGAAGTAGGGAGTTATTCTTAGCCTTGTGAGAGTGTTTTATACAGTAAATACTTGACGTTTCTACTGTTGACTAACTGAGCACCTCTGGGAGAGACACTTGTATTAGTTCAGTCAGCAGTATCGATTGCACCAATCTCCCAGGCTGTCAGAAACACTAACACTTGCAGAAGCTTCTTATGAAGTGCTGTGTCACCTTATAAATATTCATAGCCCCTTCTATAGAGCATTATGACATGTTGTATTAATTAAGCAATACGACACAATAGGTTATGATGTATCGTGGATATATGACATCTTAATAGCCCCATGCCTCGTTGCTTTACCTTACAGTTTCCTAACGGTCCATGACTGCATTCCAATGTGGTTGGAATGTGCTATGAATGTTTATAAGGCATTGTAACACTTCGTAAGAATCTGATTCAAGTAAAGAAACAGTCCCTCCACTCAAGCCCTGCCTACCCATCTAGTCTCCTAAGAGGCCTTATAACCACTGACTGCAAACTGCCTGCCGTTAAGGTTGTGTCCCAATAGTTTTGAAGAACGTCCTTGTCTCATCATCAACTGTAGCGGTGGGGATGAAAGGAAGGAGATGAATAGGGGAAGCTATTTCATAGTTCTGAGACACAATGTGAGATTCTAATCTCCACTCATGAATCTGAGCTCAGAGACAGTAGGCAAACCAAGATGGCCGATCACACACACGTCACCCAGTTAACCGTAAACCAGGGGAGGCTCTACTCCAGTCCTCCTTGGTTTCCCTCTCAAGTTAGTTCATTTAGGCCGTGTTCCAGGCTGACTACATTGCAGACTCCTGGCAGATATCAAAACGCCTGGATAGATGTTTAAGATATCAGCTAACCACATCCTATGATATAGCAATTTGATGCCTGACTGCAGTCGATGACGTGGCAAGCAACCGTTGGTTGATGCAATGCAACGTCTGCAATGTAGTTGGCTTGGAACACAACCTTTTATGCTAGTGATTTATTTGCCACTTCAGGTGTTCCTGAACGTTATCATACTACAAAAATTAACATGAGGAAGTACGCACTTCAGGTTGTAAACATTAGAATTTCTGTTGTTTGATATAATCGTTCAAAAGTAGACACAATAACCTGATAATGAAGCACTGGACCACTCAGTTTGATGTCAGGTTTGCCCGTTAGGAGAGGACTGGAGTTGAGCCCCCCACCTAATGGGTGAAGGGTGAAGTTACTGCAGGTTGACGTTTATTGTCATGAGTCTTGTCCTGGAGGCAGAATTGAGCGAATCCTCCTTAGATAGGTCGGATGCGAAGTCAAAATTGGCTATATTGTAAAAATATTATTTAAGGTTAGGGTTAGGCATTAGGGTTAGCAGTGTGGTTAACGTTAGGGTCAAATTTTATTACTTTGTGGCTGCACCCTCTAGTGACCACTCTGCAGAGCTGCCTCCAGAACAAGATTCAGGATCAAAAACGTTGACCTACGAAGATGCCTCTAGATGCTGATTTTGGGTCACTTTAACATTTTCCTCACCGATGGATTGGGGAGGGGAATCTGATCCTAGATCTGTACCTAGGGGAAACTTCTCCCCTGAGCGGTGTAATGATTACCTAGTGGATTTGCCTTCAACACAGGAACTGTGAGCCGCAGCACACTGTAGTAGTCTGTAAATAGTTAGATGCACACATCATGGCAACAGGTGTAAACTGGAATATACCACAATAAAAGACAACTGTTCTGACTGTTACTGTGTCTGTGTGACTGGACCTCTCTCTCGCAAAGTAGCAACGTTTGTTTTTAGCTGTCCTTTGAAATTAATATTTGCTGTGTGAAGTGGTTGTCATACTGACTCTTTATTGTTTTGTGATACTTTTTTTATCGTCACTTTTTTGTCTTCAGTTGGAAGAAGAGGTTCAATGGGGAGATGACAGAATATTGCTCAGCATAACAAAGCCTGTTTTCTGAGGGTTTTATTATGTTTTTATCTAGCAGTTCACTATTCATTTATGAGATTCTTTTTAGTGTTCTTCAGTTCATCATTTGCATAATACTCCAGTTAGACTAATACAGTAGGATTTGTGAAAAGGTCAGGGACCGTACAGTATGCATCAATCAAGCATCTCAGAGTAAAAGTGCTGATCTAAGATCAGGTCTCCTTCCTTATTCATTATAATTTCAAAAGTAAAACCGGTCTAGCCCTGAGGCGCTTTATGAACATGGGTCCAGATCACTGGTATAGAAAGCAATTAGATCATTTATACCTTACGTACATACATATGCAACACAAGAACACAATTAGCCACTCAAAATGACGATCCTGCGTACTTGGGTCGAGTTACAAATTGCGGGGCTGCACACGTTAGGGTATTTTTGCTACGCGACTACGCACGATCACCATTTTGCTAAGCTAATTGTAGTTCTTGCCTCCGTACCTATGTAGGTTATAAATTAGGCTTTAGAGGAGTTTCTAACTGAGCCAAGTCCACATTTAGTCTGCTATACTGTACATCCCCAGTGAGAACAGTCTGATGTTCCTCATAGAAAACTCTAACTGGGTCAGCCGACAAGGAACCTGGCTCAGGGGGATTGTTGGTACTGGAGTCCAGGATTTGGCCTAGAATAATGGACTACAACTGCACTGATAACACTTGGGGGGACAAATACCATAAAACTCATTATAATCTTGCAGTGTGATTTAATTTGACATTTCTTCAGCAATGTGCTTTATAAAAAGGTCAGTAATTATGCATCACTCAGTTGACTAAACTCTAGTTCAATAATCAACTTTTTATAGCACACATTGATGGCGAAAAGTGTCAAATGAAACTACGCTGACAGACTATTATGAGGTTTACAGTATAGTTAGCATAGACCTGAACTACAGTTGAAGTCGGAAGTTTACATACACTCTAGCCAAATACATTTAAACTCAGTTTTTCACAATTCCTGACATTTAATCCTAATAAGAATTCCTTGTCTTAGGTCAGTTAAGATCTCCACTTTATTTTAAGAATGTGAAATGTCAGAATAATAGTAGAGAGAATGATTTATTTCAGCTTTTATTTCTTTCAGCACATTCCCAGTGGGTCAGAAGTTTACATAAGATGGGTGAATTTTGGACCATTCCTCCTGACAGAGCTGGTGTAACTGAGTCAGGTTTGTAGACCTCCTTGCTCGCACACACTTTTTCAGTTCTGCCCACAAACTTTCTATGGGATTGAGGTCAGGGCTTTGTGATGGCCACTCCAATACCTTGACTTTGTTGTCCTTAAGCCATTTTGCCACAACTTTGGAAGTATGCTTGGGTCATTGTCCATTTGAAGACCCATTTGCGACCAAGTTTTAACTTCCTGACTGATGTCTTGAGATGTTGCCTCAATATATCCACATAATTTCCTTCCTCATGATGCCATCTATTTTGTGACGTGCACCAGTCCCTCCGGCAGCAAAGCACCCCCACAACATGATGCTGCCACCCCCGTGCTGAGATGGTGATCTTTGGCTTGCAAGCCTTTCCCTTTTTCCTCCAAACATAACCATGGTCATTATGGCCAAACAGTTATATTTTTGTTTCATCAGACTAGAGGACATTTCTCCAAAAAGGAGGATCTTTGTCTCCATGTGCAGTTGCGAACCGTAGTCTGGATTTTTTTATGGCGGTTTTGGAGCAGTGGCTTCTTCCTTGCTGAGCGGCCTTTCAGGTTATGTCGATATAGAATTTGTTTTACTGTGGATATAGATACTTTTGTACCTGTTTCCTCCAGCATCATCACAAGGTCCTTTGCTGTTGTTCTGGGATTGATTTGCACTTTTCGCACCAAAGTACGTTCATCTCTAGGAGACAGAGCGCATCAACTTCCTGAGCGGTATGACGACTGCGTGGGCCCATGATGTTTATACTTGCATACTATTGTTTGTACAGATGAACGTGGTACCTTCAGGTGTTTGGAAATTGCTCCCAAGGATGAACCAGACATGTGGAGGTCTACAATATTTTTTCTAAGGTCTTGGCTGATTTCTTTTGATTTTCCCATGATGTCAAGCAGAGGCACAGAGTTTGAAGGTAGGTCTTGAAATACATCCACAGGTACACCTCCAATCAACTCAAATGATGTCAATTAGCCAATCGGAAGCTTCTAAAGCCATGACATCATTTTCGGTAATTTTCCAAGCTGTTTAAAGGCACAGTCAACTTAGTGTATGTAAACTTCTGACCCACTGGAATTGTGATACAGTGAATTATAAGAGAAATAATCTGTCTGTAAACAATTGTTGGAAAAATTACTTGTGTCATGCACAAGGTAGATGTCCTAACCGTCTTGCCAAAACTATAGTTTGTTAACAAGTGGTTGGTGGAGTGGTTGAAAAACTATTTTTAATGACTCCAACCTAAGTGTATGTAAACTTCCAACTTCAACTGTATTTAGCCCTTGCTGTAACAGTGTGTATGGCTTTCTATTTATATGCAATATAGTACTATAACTGGACTTCATTAAACATAGACTTGAAGCCAATGCTGTTACTTTAGGTGTGGGTTCGGATGCCAATTCTGACGTCATGTTACCTTATGAGCTACAGTGCATTTGGAAAGTATTCAGACCCCGTCCCTTTTTCTACATTTTGTTACATTACAGCCTTATTCTAAAATGGAATAAATTGTTATTTACCCCCATCAATCTACACACAATACCCAATAATGACAAAGTGAAAACAGGTTTTTAAAAATTGTTGCTAATTTATTTAAAAAAACAAGTCATGAGGTCGAAGGAATTGTCCATAGAGCTCCGAGACAGGATTGTGTCGAGGCACAGATCCGGGGAAGGG